>NC_042301.1:16063947-16228947 GCF_901000725.2 Takifugu rubripes | reverse complement strand
TCTGAGGGGCTTTGTTCAGTGAGGGTAAAATAAGAGCGTGTGGGTTGACCGGCTCCCCCTGCTGGGCATTTCACGCATCAGACGTGATCAATCAACGTCTGGAAGTATTTGAGCAGAGAATTGCAGATTTTTTAAAAATCTCTATTTGGATCATGAAAATCCATTTGTTTCTATGATTGTGTTCTCAGGCTGTTGGTGAGAGTCACTTTGTAAAACGGGCTTTGATTCAGCGCTAGGATGATGACTGACATTTAAAAGGAATTAGTGAAAACCATTCCGGAGGCGACCTTGCTGGAATCCTCTGTGTGCTCGATTGCATCTTTAGGGATACTTCGCTTGCAGGCTTTACACATGGAGGCTTGTGTCTCTGCTCTGCTTGACCCCAAACTCTGCTCGTCTCCACACGGCATCAACAGAGAACGGACAGAATCGAATGTGAACTCCTGCATCTGAATTGGAATATTAGGAATTCTGTACGATTACCTGAAGTTGGCAGAGATAACAGGTAAATGTTAGCACAGTGTCTTTGTGACTGTAGACCTGCTAATCTGAGTTATTTAGTTCTTTCCCCTCTGTGCAGGTGTTTAAAATTTTTGCAACGGGATTAAAGGTTTCAAACACGACCACGGCTGGATGGAATCTGACAACTGGACTGAAAACATCTGTCTGACCTTGAGCCTCTTGTGGTTCAGTTCTTTCCCAACTGTGGACAGACACGCACTCGATGTTCTCTGTGAGGATCCTGAACATTTCAATGCTGAACCGCTTGTTGCCGAGGTAACCGCGGCGTGCCGGTTCAGTTCTTACACAACTTCCTGTGCCTGCAGATTGTGATCGGTTAAATTCAGATGAATTAAAAAGCATATTAAAAAGTCCGAATGATCAGCGACAGTCACATTTCCCACAACCATGAAAGCAACAGCAAAGGAACGATGAATAAAATTTCCATCAAAAATCTGATTTCCTGAAATGAAAAAGGAAAATAATTATAACTGAGGCTGAATCTTCCGTAGGGCGAGAAAGCTTGTGCTGACACCAGTCTGCTTTTATTAATGATATTGGTTGTGCAGCAGCTCTGAGATGATCTGCTGAAGGAGGCTCTTTACCGCCCCCTGCAGGCTCCCTGCAGAACTGGCAGACCTCTCTGGGGTCAGCCTCGCGACACGGGGGGGGCTCTCAGCAGCTCAGAGGCTCGAAAATGGAACTGAAGCTAGAAATGTCAACATCAATTATCAAACTAAATCAATACTGTCAACTATATGGATGGTGGGTGGATGGATGGATGGATGGGTGGATATATATATGTGTGTGTGTGTGTGTGTGTGTGTGTGTGTGTTCTTAATTCTCATTCAACACAGGTTCTAAACCAAATTGCACCACAGAGATAACACCGTAACCTTGACGCGTCTCAACAAATAAAATACGTACAGTCCAATCGGTCCTCAAGTGAATTTTAACTACACAAGAACAGGAGTGTTTAATGGTTGTAATAGGGCCCAATATTAATTTCTGCCCTCTGTGAGATGTGACACTATGAGCAGACTTTAGAGGTCTGTATTCATGTTAGTCTCAGTCTTAAAACGCCTTAAAACAAAAAGTCTGTTTTCAACATTGCTTCTGTGAGCTGTGTGTGTGCGTTACACTATTTATAAACCCAAAAATAACCACTGACAGATGTTATTCTCTGGATAAAGTTAAAAGACAAAATGTGGGGGGGAAAAAACCCCAATATAAGAAAAAGAATGATTCATTGTCACGTAAATCCCGTGAGAAGCTTCTCTGCAGCATCATGAGCTCACTGGAGGAGGGAGAGGGAACTCTGGGACGTGTCAGACACGGAGCAGGGAGGTACGGCTGACTCCTCGCCTCATCCTTCCCTGTCCTCGCTCCCGGTCACTCGTATGGACTCTGCTACTCCTTTCACAGGCCATCACACATGTTTATTGTGTTCAGAGGTCGTTCATCGTCTGCTTTTATGAACACTCCCGTTGTTTCCTGCAACATCTCATAAGTCTGTCACGTCTGTCTGACTATAGGAAGACAGGTCCCGTATCCATGGAGACAAACTTTGTTGGGTAGAAACCGCTGCAAATTTCCAGATCGAGAATGGGACCTTTTAAATATGTGGGGTTCCTTGTGGGTTTAAAAGATTCTATAAGATCCAGAACCTCTCTCAGCATCTATATTAAAATGATCTCAATTAAGGACTTTGCTGCATTTAAGCATAAAAAGTGACAGCAAATCAGCCAACTCATGACTAAATCCACTGTTTGGCTTTGGTGTACATAAAAACAGCTGTAAAGTCTGATGAGACCAAGTTGTTGTGTCACATTGTCAGGGGAAATTCATGCTAATAGACGGTTACAGTCCCCTTTCAGACAGCCAAACTTGACAAAAATAGGAAGTCCTTGTTAAATTACCCTGTGCGCATGTTTTTGTGTTATTGGTGGCTTTGCTCTGTTGGGGGGAATATTAAATATTGAATTTTGGCAGAAGAGGGTTGAGATTGAACTCTGAAAAAGTGGTGCTTGGTATAGCCGCAGTGCCACATCCTGGCCTACAGGGGGAGCTGGTGGTGTTGGTGGAGCAAATGATGAACTCCAAGAGTGGAGTTATACAAGTAGTTTAAAATAAAAGACCTGTGATTGAAAATATTAAGTAAATCGGCCATTACTATAACTGCTATCTCTCAAGGCCAGACGCCCTCTAACCCTCTCAACGGCACCGGAAACAAACCTGTGACTTTGCTGCTGTTGTGTTACAACCGTTTAAGATCACTTAATCTCAGTCAGGTGACCAAATGTGACCAGAACGAGTTGTGTAAATACTCATTTAATCCGTCCTCTAACGGCGTCGGGCTGTTAATGGCGGCCTCAGAGCCGCTCCTCAGCCGAGTAATGACCAAAATAACAGCATTGCTGTAAAAAGGGACGCGAGCTCGTCCCATTATGGGTCATTAGAGAGCTCAGAGTTTGGAGGGGACCTTGAAGTTCCGACTTTCCACAGAAATGAGTTAATGAGGTGGGTAGATGGCAATAATCCGGAACCTGTCTGTAGCTACTGATGAGGTCAAAATGAACAGCATTTAATAAGATTCTGACTCTTTTCTTAGATTTATTTACTAGTATTGATAAACCCTTTATGGACACATCGGTCATAACGTCCTCTCAGCTATCAAAGTAAATGTGAGGTGCCTGCAGGTTTTGAGTGTTTGAGCCACTCCAGAATTCTCCTGCAGCTTCCAGAACACAGCTGGCTGCTAATTGGACTCCAGCGAAAACGTGTTGAAAGGCTGGAGACGCACGGGCCTGGATGCTAGCGAGAGACTCTGGGAGTCCATCGGCAACAGGAGAGCTGGACTGACGTGTTTAACGTGGTCCTTCACATTTTATTCCCCCGATCCCTCCCGCTCCGCTATGGCAGATGCGACGTCGCGGCGCTGCTGCCTGATCGCCAGAGATCTGCTCTGCACAATTACAGGCGGTTAATTACAGCAGAAAGTGTCGAAGCAGGTGCACAGGCAGCAGCCTCTGTTCAGCCTGTCCAGGGTGATTTAGTCACAACTTCCGTGCGACTTATTCACCAGCTGGCTCGTGACATCACCTCATCTCTTCCACTTGCAGGACACCAGCATTCCCGTTAACACGCGCAGCAACTCCCCAAACTCTGTCAAATTAGAGGGCCAGATTATGGTTTTTTTACCAGTACAATCAGTCTTCATGCGGCTAAATTGGAATTTTAATACTCAAATTTCTATTCTCACCACAATATTGATGATCAAAGGCAGATGTAAGGGAATTGAACCTTGTGAAACGTTGGGAACCCTCTTGGTGTGGACGAGGACTCTGGATGTCCGGCTAATTTTTCTGTACCAAGACCATAAACACACCATTATAATAACCCAACCTGCGCACAACAAATGCATGAAGACGCGTTTCTAAGAGAGCCGAGCTTAGAAACGAAGTCGAGAAGGTGGTTTTACAGGAACTAGTTTTTAACGCCACTTCACCGATTTCTGACGGGAGCAAATCTGCGTCCTCCTGAATGTGCAGCCTGAGCTGCACTTCTGGTGGGTTGAAAAAAGTACTTAAAGTTACTGGAAAATTGAAATAAAAGGTGCTTTCAGGGACACAGCGACTGCTGATGCAAATTGCCCATCGCCCGTGAGAGCAGCCAGGTTTATTGATTAGTGAGTGCATTAATGAACAGACTCAATAACAACAAACCACAGTGTCCAATGTATTTCTGCATGAGCTTTGGGCTTTTTAACACTGTTAAAGTAGTTTTAAATGGCCTGTTTATACTTCCAAACCTTATTTCCTACCATGTTTCAAAATAATCCACTTTAACCCAACATAAATATTCTTTAAGAGACGGCTGAGACCCCCCTCCTCCCTCACAAGGGGAGTAAAAGTCACTCCATACAGACGTGTTCCATCATCAGCGCGTTGAATGGGTCAGGGACGGCCACGTTTCATAACCACCGTAACAAAACACTCTGATTTGCATGAACACACCACGCTCCGTGTTCCGGTCGTGCACCATCATGCGGTCGGTCCCCGGGGACCCGGGACACAACTGCAGGTGTGCGTCTCTAAATTTATTCCCCCCGTTTGCGACAAGAACGAGGCTTCAGAGCACCCGGAGACAGACTGTCGGGCGCCCTCGGAGACTCCAGGAGGAGCACTAAAATCCCGTCCTCACTTCACAGGGACGCCTCAGCCGTGCGCAGCGTCGTGCCGCTCCTCACCCCGGGCTTCCTGTAAATGTCGGTTGGAGCACAACAGTTGTTTTGCGAGGCCATTGAGATTAAACAAGTGACAGCGATGGTGGGTGATTAGGTTGCTGGGGCTTTACTGTCACCGGGGGTGCGATGACAAATGAATTGCAGAAGGATGGTGTTGTCCTCCAGCAGCACTCTAAAGAGGATTATCATCTCGGTTCAGGGAGTGACAAAGCCATGAGCCGCGCACGCCGTCACGCTCTTCTAAAAGTACTAAATTCATTTCGAGCGAAATTAGCCCGTGGACGTTTCTAAACACCCCCTCCTACCAAATTTAGCAAAAAATGCACTATTGTTTAAGGTTGAACATGCACAAAAACCAGAACCATAGATTTCTCAGCATTGTTAATAAAGCTGTTAAAATGGGATGAGAATAAAAATAGCAGCAATCGGGGCTGGGTTTGGTTCAGGCTGGACATCCTGAGGAGGACAAGGAAGTGGACGAGGAGGAGTAAGATTATCCTCATCTCCTCCTCTTAACGACTTAATGGCGAGGCTACACAATGGGCCAAGGCAGTTCATCCCTATATGAGCATTTATGGGTTTGGCACCTTGCTCAAGGGTACCCCGGCAGTGCTATTAAGGTGTTCTGGCACCTTCCCTGACGACCAGAACACCTTCTGTGTTTTGTGTTCCCAACAGACGGAGCTCCCGGCGCCGGTGGAGCGAAATTATGTAAAACAAAACAAAACTCTCCAGGCTGAAATAATTGCCCCCCCTCAGCATAATGGCTTAGTAAATATTACATTAACTTGGATTCTTAGGGCAGCAGATGACGCATCATTGGACCGTGTAAGACCTCACAGTCTCAGGCTGGTGTGGACGCACGTCAGGGACACCGAGGCTGATGGCAAAGACGAAGCTGCGTCTCTGACCAATTAGACCTAATTAGTGATGAGACGCCTCTGTGGTCTTTTCATGAGACAAGAAGTGGACACATTTGTGTTCATAAACTGAGGACGACAGTGAGAAGGTACCAAGGGAGCGGTTCTGGCAGCGACAGCAGTGTTGCTGACACAGCCCTCAAATATCACGACTCGGGCCGCTTTGTTCGTGCACAACAGTCAGAAGACACTGACGGAGGAAGTTCTGCATTCACAAGAAGTTCCCCGCTTCTTATTTGCATCGTGACGAACTTGTTCAGACAACATGCAAATTCAATTTGTCTTCGCAAATTTGATCTCGGGAGTGTCTGCGCTGTTGTTTCAGACCAAATTAGAGGGAATTTGTCAACCTGTCTCTATGCGTTGCCGCGGCAACCGCCCTGAAGTGTGAACCGCATCCAATCGCTCATCCGTTGTTTGGAATTTCGATGCGTTCGGGTGATCCGCAGCGTTCGGGTGATCCGTATGCATTTTTCTTGCGTTCAGATAAATATCAGGAAATAAAACTAACGCTTCGGAGGAATTCCGCGTGATGCGTCAATCACAGCCAGAAAGGCGGAGGCGGGCCGAGGGCTGAGCCTGACCTTTACCGCTGGAGGCCCCGCATCCTGTCAGGAGGACAACTTTGGACATGAAGCTGTCAGAGAACAGCATGCTGTCCACTTTCATGGGTCTAAATTTACTTGGATTTCATTACGTTTGCTTATTTAGGTTGTGACAGGTGTTATAAAAGCATGGTAACAAGGTCAGTGTGTTCATTTTTATCTGATGGGGAGGTTAAACATTGACCAAATGGAAATGGCAGTTCCATCCAAACTACAGAAGTAGGTGTGTCATTGCGTGTGTGTGTGTGTGTGTGTGTGTGTGTGTGTGTGTGTGTGTGTGTGTGTGTGTGTGTGTGTGTGTGTGTGTGTGTGTGTGAGGCAGCTAATATCGATTGTGCTGCCATAGGTGAACATTTATCCCTCTATCACTGTCGGCAGGGTCGTCTCCATCTGCCACGAACCTCCTCCTTCAGCCCTTCGGCAGCATCGTGCGTGATGGCTCGCTGTGCCTCCGTCTTCCTCGTCCACACGACCACAAAACGACTCCTCACATCCCGCCGCTGCAGAAGCCGACTGGCCCGCGGCATTTGGGCGCCCATGTGTGTCTCGCACCGAGTCGCCATGACGTTCATTGTTCGTTAAAGAGCATCCTCATTTCCTGCTGGAAATAGACGTTCTAACCTTTCTCCGCACGACACGAGGAGGAAGTGAGAAAAGAAAACGGCTGCGGTGGAAATGTGACACTGGGACAATTTGTCCGTCTTCACGCCACTTGCCATTTGACCATGCACTCACCCACCGTTCACTGCTCATATACCTGTTAAGACAGGTCACAGTCATATATCCGTTCTCATGGCGACGTCACACATGGAGCTCACCATTTCCTCGCTTTTATGGCCTAATTGCCTCCGTAATTTGCTTCACAATGTGCATGTGTGAGAATAACTAGTGGGTCGGTGAGCACATTGTGATCTTAATCATCTCAGCTTTTTCATGTTTAGGGCACAAATAGGTACTATGTTTACATTTTTAATGCACTTTATTTCCTGTATGCTATGTGGGGTCGTCGTGGGAGGTGGGAGGAGGGAGACGAGACCATCAGGCAGCACTTGGGTGGATTTATGTGGAAGGAAAATCCTTTAAATCGCAGCCATGTGAGCCGAGAGACTGATGGGTGCACTCAAGCATCTTGATTTATTAGCACCTTTTCCATCATCTTAGCAAGATACACGGGTCATTAGTACATCACTGCAAAGTGTTGGTTACGGATTTCTGTCCCGAGAGCTCATCTGTCACCATAGTCAGAAGAAGCGGTGCAGGCTTTGGCTCATAATGCCGTCAGATTTATGAGTTCCAAAGGCTGATTCTGCGTCTATGATTCCCTCTGTGAAACATTTAAGGCACCAGATGGGGAAATAATTAACTTCTGTAGCAGAACACATCTGACAGAAGCTTCTCAAACCCTCGCTGTTGGCTGGAATCTTAATTAAGTGGACGGTGACATATTAACAAAAAGAAAAAATTGGGGTTTTTTTCACTGTCTTTTACGAAGAAAGTTATTTCAGAGACAGCTTGTGATCATGTCGGTGCCAAATATCCAGCCTTCACCTTGGGAGATGACACATAATGATGTTACCATGGCGATCTGTTTAACAAACAGAAGTACTGTCGTGCTAAATCACCCTGGGGGGGGGGGATAAAAGCTTGGGTGAGATTTAATCGCGTCAACACTGCTGAATGCAGTGTTGTGGGAAGTTTGGGAATCAAAGGAATAGGGATGAGAATAAAAGCAGGCAGGGAACGTTCGGCGTTCCAAGTGGAATAAAAGGGGCTTCTGGATCATTTTGGAAAATGAACCAAGATGTGGGAAAACCTGAGAGGCCAGTGAAGGAGAATCAAGATCAATTGGTACAGTAACGCTGTCTGCCACCTGAGCCTGATTTCTGATTTCCTGATTTCCTGATTTCTTTCCCCCATCCTGGATCGCAGCACTAAAACACGCTAATGAAGCCGCTGCGTCGGAGATGATGTAAGATTTCGGTTTCTTTTAACTAGAAGACGGAACCCCGAACGTACTAACACCAACACAGCCTGGGCAAATATAAGAAAACATGTCATCAAACATCAACATTCCGTTCCGACTTTCCTTCCTTCTTCATCCCCATTAGATTACCCACACATCCCGGTCGGACCGTGCACCATGCGGTCTGGATAGTGGCCTTCCTAATCCCCCTCTGGCAGCTCCTTCCATACTTCAAACACATCATCTTTTTTTCTTCCATAATCTTGCTAACAAATATCAGCGCAGGGAAACACACCGCGGATAAAACAAGCTTCCAGACGACGGGAACGGGCAAGAGATTAAAGAGGGATGTGCCAACACCAACGAGCAGAGGAGAGCGAGGATCGGACGTTTATTAGCGTTGCTTTTTATTTACGGATTAAGGTTCATTTGATGCTGAGAACAGATTTCAGATAGTTCACATAAGGCCTATAGACACGTATAGATAATATATACAATCAAAACATGACTGAGGCTGAAGCAGATGGGAATGAGGTCATTTAGTCCGAGGCGCGCCACATTTGTACGCGCTCCAAACGGCCACTCAGGAAGGCGCGATGAAACCTGCCGCTGCAGCCGGTCGCTGTCACACGTCCTCAGTCGATTCCCATCCTGTGAACATTTTCACTTTTATTATTTTTTTTCTTTGCTGTGTCAATGCACTGATCCACGGAGGGACAAAACAGCCCTCTCCTCTCCTCTCCTCCCCCTCTCCTCCCCCTCTCCTCTCCTCTCCTCCCCCTCTCCTCTCCTCTCCTCTCCTCTCCTCCCCCTCTCCTCTCCTCTCCTCCTCTCCTCTCCTCCCCCCTCCCTCCTTTCTCCTCCTCTCCTCTCCTCTCCTCTCCTCCTCCTCTCCTCCTCTCCTCTCCTCTCCTCCCCCCTCCCTCCTTTCTCCCCTCTCCTCTCCTCTCCTCTCCTCTCCTCTCCTCTCCTCTCCTCCCCCCCTCCCTCCTCTCCCCCCCTCCTCTCCCCCCCTCCCTCCCTCCTTTCTCCCCTCTCCTCTCCTCTCCTCCTCTCCTCTCCTCTCCTCCCCCCCTCCTCTCCTCTCCCCTCCTCCTCTCCTCTCCTCCCCCCTCCCCTCCTCTCCTCTCCTCTCCTCTCCTCTCCTCTCCTCCCTCCCCCTCCCTCCCTCCTCTCTCCCCCCTCCCTCCTCTCCCCCCTCCCTCCTCTCCTCTCCTCCCCTCCCTCCTCTCCTCTCGTCTCCTCCCCCCTCTCCTCTCCTCACCTCTGCACTTCTGTCCAATTACTGTCTGCTTGTTATATTGTTCAGGTGGGTGTCGCACCTGTATTTCTAGCACAGTCAGTCAAACCAGCGCTACCTCTAAACTCTTATTTCAGCCCATTTCAGCCCAACATTCTATAGAAGACCTTTTTAAAGTCCTTTTATCTGACATCTCTTTGATTCAGTCACTCTCGAGGTATGAGATTACAAAAACATCTGGAAATGCTTCTCCCTCATTCATCCCATGTGAATGCAGCTTTGTCCAGGAGGAGTTGATGCCATCAGGATCAGTGACCAGGTTACTGCCCATCTTCTCCTCCTGGCTTCCAGCTTAACTCCTCTCTCCTGCTCCATCACCAGGAGCTCTTTCTACTGCCTCCCCCTCCCAGGAGCTGCTCTCCTTCCCTGTCACTCCATGGGCTGTGAGCATTCTCTAAACTGTCTGGGCAGGGAACGAAGCTGGGAACTGCCATGATTTGGCCATTACTCATGGATCAATTCCGAATGGCTTCAGTCTCTGTAGGTCCACTCAAGTGATTTTCCTCTTGTGAAGGTCCCGTTTGGTCCAGGCTGCTTGGGAAATGAGCTCCACTGCCCTTGACCTGCGTCATCCTTCCTCCAGGTTCCATACCTCCTCTTGAATCATGGCTCTTCTGTCACTGGTTCCTGATCCAGGACCCGATCCTCCTGCACCACTGTTGTCACGTCACTCCAACATGCTTTCAGCTGGTGCATCAGATGGGTTCGCTGCCCTCTAAACCCTGCTGACGCCTGCATAGCTGACTTGTTCATCATGTGAGTCTCTGTATGCAGTTACAACTCTGCCCTCTGAAACTTTAAATTCCCGCTGACGGACGTCAGAGGAAGCGGTCCTTCGATCCGCTGATCTTCAACCGAGCTTATCCAAAAGGCTACGGCAGCTTAGAGGGATTCCCACCCACTTTTGGAGGTACTTATTGAACTTCTCCACTCCTTCTACGCACATCATCGCAGCCACAACTTCCCCCGGGGGCCTGATTTTTCAATCCTCTGTCCTCTTTTCTGTGCTGGCCATGTTGTTGCTATCAGTAAGTGAACCATTTGATTGGATTCTCCTTGGGGGAGTGGCTTTGGGAAAGAGGGCTGCTTTGGAACGTAGCCCAAGTAGCTGGTGATTGTTCCCTTAACGTGCTGAGGGCTGTGGTCATGGTCCACTGCTGCATGGATCAGGGCGTTCGGGATTGATCTGTAGGCAGGGGCTGAATCCAGCCAGGCCAATAGTCAGATTGCCTTTGTGTAGGAGATCTCACAGGAGATTTGTGCAGATGATAATGAACTTTTTCCTCATTCCTCTAAGACCCGTCAATGTCTGTCGACACACGATAAGATAAGCCTTTATTGATCCTCAGTGTCGAAATTACACTGTTAGAGCAGTTCAAAAACAGTTCCAGAAAGAGATTAAATAATTGAGACAATAGAAACACAAAAACAATGTGTACACAAAATACCACTAATAATAAGAAGCTGTATTTACATGCACGTTATCATCCATTTAGATGTGTGTCCTGTATTGCACAGGTGTGTATGCAGAAAATACTGCTGCACAGTGTAAATGGGTGGAACCACAAGGACATCAGTAAACATCAGCTCATGCATAAACATCAGGAAACCTCAGGACTATTGTGTGATATGAGCGCAGAGAGTGTTGGGTTACGCTATTTAAAAGATGCTCCTTCACATGCAAATTAGCGTTGCAGCGTCCTGCCGTGCATATCCGAGCAAAGCGGTGGCCCTCTTCTCCGTAAGGTTAAGGCGGAGGGCTACACAACGCTCGGAACGAATAAACCGAGACCTTACTGGAAACACAGGACTCATAGTTTCATCACCTCTCGAACCATCAGTTACTACCCGTAAGCATTTAGCAATGTTTTGATTTGCTAGTTGCATTTTAAAGTTGTTTGTTGTAATGAGCGTATGTGTCTGCGGGTAATGATAGCGACACAATGGCAAATAGCACCAGAACTGTGACACCTGTCGCCATGGACGCGTCGTCGTCCATGGTTACCGAAGAAGGTTGATGATGTCACAGTAGTTTAGTGGTGTTCCATTGATGCAAAGACTGTTTTTCCCTATAGTCAAAGGGGAAGTTTGGGGCCCGTTTTTACCCAGTCGTTGTATCAACATCACCCTTGTCCACCTTCAGTAACGGTGTCTGTGTGTGTGTGTTTTAAGTGGAGCTCAGGCTGAGCGTCTTTCACTTCAGTACCAATCATCGTCCAACAAGAGGAAGCTTTTCCGTACTGGATTCAAGCCTCGCTGCTGTCCCTGAACAGCCCGCTGTGCTTCACAGCTGCTTCACAATAAGATGTGCAGGAAGGTGGTTGTTCCAGAACATAGTTGATGCCAGTAAACAGTAAACTTCCTAAGCATCAAAGGTCCCATTTTTGGAATGTTTGTTGTTGTTGTTAGCTTTGGCTGGTGTTTCCCGACTGGCTGGATGTTGAATGAAGTTTTCAGACGCCCCGAGTGTGGGTCCGCTCTCATGCTGAATTAACATTTTCAGCTTCCGTGGCCTTAATCTTAAATAAATTAATCTTTATCGCGTCTGTCCTCACAAAAGTGTCGGCTGTGGGTGCAAAAGATGCTGACTCAACACCTGTCATCTTTCAAACCTGCAGATTAACTGCTTCTCTGCAGCTTTCTTATTGGATCCACGGGGGCCTTTGATTCATCACCCATCTAAAGCCACAATGTTACCGAGTGTTGAGGTGACAGCAGCCCGAGCATCATTAGCAGTGGGTTAGCATGGCTGGCTAAACAGGATCTGCCCACACTATAAACTGTGTGTATATACTGTATGTGTATCTCCCCCTGTACAATCTAAACTCCAACATGATGTTACATGCTTCCTACCTTCTCTTTCTGCATTGGAATGAAAGAGCTAAAGCATCAAAGTAACGGCTGATTACGGTTCCTTTTGTCTCTTACAGCATCTTTGAAGACCGTTTCTTTGTGTCTGAGATGTCTCTGAAAGGGGATATGAGTGTTTTCTGCACAGCCCCTTGTTTAGTCTTCCTGTCACATCTCTGGATCTTCTCCAAGAAAATCAAACACACATAATGGACTGAAGGAAAGTACAAATACAGACATTGATACTGGCTATTAGTCTTTTGGGATGGCCCTGGAACGCTAATGTTGCCGGTGTTAGGAGTTTAAATGTGATTCCGGGCAGGGGGACGTCATTAGTGTCCACCGCTGGGCTTCCACTTGATACGTGCACACCGTGTTCTGTAAGAATCCCACACATGAACAGCTCCTGCCGTCTTTCAGAGAAGGAATTTCAATGGAAAACAAAGGGGACCCACTGAAGAATGTACAGTCAACTCATTTTTAAAGCAGCACAGTGGGCACAAGTGGATCCCAGTCTGTCACAATGTGTGACAGACTGTAGTCAAGGTTCATTTTCAGGTTTTTTTTCCCTCTCACCTGCTTTATACATTCATATTTCCACATTTCAGCTTGTGTATCTGCCTCCATGTGGAGAAATCTGCTCAAAACTAAGCATACATTGTACCTCAACACAACAGAACGTGCAGGAGATAATTTATTATTGTAGTCTCTTGGATCCAGCTCACATATGTCCAATCATTTCACTGCCGCCAGACGGTGATCGAGTGTCATTTGGTGCGTTTGGTCTCCTATGAAAGATGGAGAGCTCCCTTCAGCCAATCGATACTTTTCAATGTGCAAGTTTGGAACTGTCTTTTTCCTGTTGCCAACAAATCCCATTGGGAAAAAACACAAACCCACAGCCCATAAAGATAAAGCCTGTTAACGATGAGCACTGTCCATTTGGGTTCAATCCCATACACGCCTCATCCAGGCATAGAAACAAGGCCAAGAAATCTTCAAGCATTTGCATTTTTATTCCAGATGATACTTTTGTTCCTACGACACCCGCGGTGTTTTTAAAGATGGCTGATTATTCATCCGTGACACATCATTTTTCCCGACTATCCAGGATTTTCCGGGCCGACGACGCAAAATGACTGTGAAATATGCGAGGAGAATTTACTCTTTACCGTCCGACGCCTTTGGCAACTGTGATAACCTGATGCTAGCAGACCAAAGCCTGGAAGAAATATGAACACGAGTGTCTTATAACCACCTTAGTACATGTGTCACGTATCTCATGTACATGGAGGAAGAGCAGACGCCTTAATTAGCGTCAACTCCTCAGAGAGGTGGCTCCTGTGTGCTGTACCTTTCCAGAAACACAGAAGCTAATGAGACAAGGTGGAAAAAGCTAAAGCTCACTCCTCATTTCTCACTGTTTTCTTCTTTGGCTGCGCGAGTGAGCTTGTGATACTTAGGGGGAAATCGGCAGCAGGTGCTGTCAACCACCCAAGAACCGTGTACGTGTGTGTGTGTATGCGTGGGGACGTGCACGTGTGTGTACCTTCTTCCTTGCAAGCTAATAAGGGTTTCCTGATGAACGTTTACATTAAAGAGGTGGAGAGAGAAAGGGGAGAGGGAGTAATGGAGTTCCGAGTGATTCCAGGTGAATGATGCGGCTTGGGAGACGTCTGGCTGCTTTTCCTTCTCTTACCTTTGTGACAATAATGATGAGATCACTCATTCCATGGCTACAGTCCAACTTGTGCCAGTTTACACTTCTTGAGCTACATCCCACGACTACAGTTGCTGCGGAGATATATGGGACTGGGAGTTCCCAGTTATTCCAATTCAAATGCGTCGGTTCTGTTAATCTCAGAGTAAAACAACCAGGACCAGGAAGGTGACGATATTCCTGTCTGAATCACCAATGGGAAGACTCGTGGTGGGGCCACGGAAGGACGATAGTGTAGATATGTGGGACTGGGAGATTAACAACAGACCCTGACGCAGTGGAAAACTACTTTATCAAGGCCAGCAGAGGTCCATTTGTTTAAGGCAATCATATAGTGACACAGCATTTTTTTTCACACACACACACACACACACACACACACACACACACACACACACTGACCTCACTGATGTAAAGAGCTACCAGTTTTGTCTGCAGTTTTTCCACATCCTCCCTCCCCGGGGAAGACTTTTTTTTTTTATCTGACCCAAAACTGCACACAGTCACAGATAAATAAAGAAAAGGACCGAAGGTGGAGGTTAAACAACACGTTGATAAATGATGCCGTCCAGCCCAGGTTTGTCCAACATGCGGCCCACATACGGCCCTCCGTCAAATTCTGTGTAGCCGCACCCAGTTTGACCTTTTATGGCTTCAATAGTTGTATTACGGTGGAAATAGGTCATTAGGTTATGTCATTTCCTGGAGGACGGGTCAAGTTTAACTCCTACATTTCTCTTACATATCTCACATCAAACTTTAAACATGCACCCAACAGACTGGGGAGGGGAGTCTGTTACGAGGCGTGGCCACTATTTTATCATTTATCTGCTATCAAAATGCTCAACGTTCACTTTAATTGTCTGAGTGCAGGAGTCTAGTCGTCGGTCATGAATCCTCATAACTCGTGTGCTCTCTTGTGAACAGTACGGCTGGAGAAGCAGCTGCTGACTGGATTCAGATTTGAGTTCCAGGATGTTCCTCCGTGGTTTTTGCTCGACTCATTACGCTCTCACTAGTGTCTGGGAAACAAGCCCTTCCTGACGTTCCCTGCAGAACGTTCCCGCTCCCTCTGGTGCAACCATAGCTTCAGATGTTGCAGCAGAACTAAAATCACAAGTGCAGCTCAATAAATTAGAATCAAAAAAATCATTTATTCTCCTAAATGATTTAAAAACTCACATATTATAGCGACTTGTGACACACAGACTGATAGATTTCAAGCGTTTATTTTCCTTGAATGTTTATGACGTTAGCTTACAGCTAATGAAAACCCAACGTTCTGGGTGTCAGTAATTGAATGTTACTTGATACTTGAATATTTAAATAAAGCAGAGCTGTTGGAGAGTAAACAAGGACAGCACTGAATGGTTCCTCTTCTCAATGTGCAGGAGGTTCTCGGCGTGCTGCGTTCGTGGGCCTTTAACCAGCTATTGCCCCTTCTTGCAGTGTGGGCAGGTCCTGGGAAATGAGATCAGCATCTCTATGAAGCTGGACAGCAGGAGGAGTCTTGGAGAGTCTTGGAAAGCTCTAAATTCTCTTGGTAGATGACCGATGAAACCTGGGACCTGATGAAACAGAGCTCCTGGAGGTCCACATGAATGCAGGCGTGGGGAGCCTGTTTACAGAAGCACAATCTCCTCCTCTTTACAAACCCCCCCTATATTCCTGAAGGGCCAATCCTTTTGAGGCTGCAGTCGTCCTTGTTGCACCTCTTTCTACCACACTTCCTTCCATTCATCTCCTAATAAATGTTCTTGGACGCGCGCTCTGCCTACAGCTTCCATAACAATGATCTTTTGTGCCTCTCTTTCCCTCCTTGAGCGACTGCCTCCCCGACAATTGTTAAGTCAGCAGTCGTTGTGCTGCCCACTGAACCAGACTAAACCGTTACAGGAGTTTTAAAATAATTTGTCTATTAGAATGTGGCACCAGTGAGTCGAACTTTTTTTAAAATGACTCTAACGAAGAGACATGAGAGATCAAAGATGCTTGGAAGGTTTCGGTCTGCATTCCTGTTTGTTGACATCGTATAAAGGAGGGAAATGAGATTGTGTTTTTAACCAAGTTGTGATGTGTTTGTGGCCACACTAAAGGAAAAATGGAAGAAATAAGATGTTTTTAAGAAGGAGAAAAGCTAATGTTTCATAAAACCACTACGGCTCTACTAGAACTGTGTCCCAGATGTTTTGCTCTGCATCCAGAGTGGAGCCCAGCTCTTCTTTGGGGGACTCACATGCATTAATAATTGTGTTGTTACAACTCGAGGGAGCTCAGGACATCAAACATCTCCCATTTTCAGCGATGCTCAGGGGGTCAACACGGGGCGACTGGACTTCTATTTCCTCATTAGCTGAAGCTTCACCTCTTCTGAGAGAGTCCCTCAGTTCTGGAGAACGTTCCCTTCCCTGCACTTCCCCGTGGGGCCGATGACACGAGGGCACAGTTTAATGACAACGCTTGTGCCAGGGTCCAGACCGTGGCCTGTCGTTGTCGTTGTGGGGGTCAGAGGTCGGCTGTTGATCACCCCAGGCTGCGTTCCTGTTCCTCACACGCTTCAGTTCTTAATGCTGATGTGCGCTTTCTCCGGCTCCCTCGGATTTTCCTTAACAACGCCAATACATTTTGCATCGGCGCCATTATCCCGCATCGAAATAAGATGCTCAGAATGAGCCATTCGCATGAATAGCTGGCAGCTGCACGGCTGCTCATTTCCCCTTTGACAGTAAAAATGGAAGATAATCTGTGGACAATCTCTTGTCTGAAGGTTGTCTGAGCGAGGCTCTGCGGAGGTTAAAAGACAAGGTTTTATTTGCATTAAACCCAGCTGAATTAAAGACAATGTCGTAATGACGTATTTTCTAGCATAGTTAGCTAACGGAACAATAAGGTGTCCTCATGAGAACACGGCAGTTAAATAAAAATAAGCACATCGCCGCTCTTCCATACCTTCACGGTTTATTCTTCCTCATTTCTTTGGGTCACTGTCTTAGTATAATCCTTCAAAGTTTAAAATCTGAGGGAGTAAATGAACTAATTTAACTTGTGGCACAAGTTCCGTGACACGGAGGCGCAGAGCAAAGTGACAGACGTGGTTTAATTGGACTGGGTGGGAGCTAAAGCACCGGAGCAGCATCAAACAGACCAAATGGAACCAATTACTTTGTTTTCGTTAGTGGTATTAAGATCATTGTAGCTGCTAATTCAATTTGTACCCATGGAGAGAACACGTGCAGGACAGGTACACTGGAGTACCTGGTATACAGGAGTACCTGGTTTACTGGAGTACCTGGTATACAGGTGTACCTGGTTTACTGGAGTACCTGGTATACAGGTGTACCTGGTTTACTGGAGTACCTGGTATACAGGTGTACCTGGTATACAGGTGGTACAGTTTATCTCTGCACTTCAGTTCCATCAAGATGTCCTTTTCTGTCTCCATCTATAGTATAGTATAGTATAGTACAGTATAGTATAGTATAGTATAGTATAGTATAGTATAGTATAGTATAGTATAGTACAGTAAATATACTTACAATTCAATGCAGTATCCAACAGTATGATAGTAACAGATATTCAAGTATTGAAGAGTAAACTAGTAAACTTGGTAAACTAGTCATCATGTTGCTGGTGTGTCAGTCAAGAATGGATGTGCAGTTCCTTCACCCCCATAAACAGGGAGCGTCTGTGATCTGCAATCGTCTGTTGACGTCTGTTGTCTCAAGAAAGGAGGCAGCTGACGTTTGGGTCAGGAGCTCTATCGATCCCCACACTTGGGGAGCTGAAGAGGGGAGGAGGAGGCCTTACCTCTTCCTGAAGAGTGAAAATAATTGGATGGTCGGACCTTGTGCAGCTGTGGGACACAAGTGGCACATGTTTAGATGAAGGCTTTTTAATAAATCATTGATCCCATTTTTTGGGTCTACTTATTATTGGATGGTTCATATTAAATGCTCCAACACCAAACAACAACATACATCAAAACTGTCCTTATTATTACCATTGTAATTAGAATGATAATAGTTATTTCATGAGATTTTGTCACAGTTGGAAGCAGAATGTGTTGTCTTCTCCACAGCCTGTTTCCAAGGCAACTGCTATCCTCCAAGTATGAATAGGACGGTGGTCCACCCTGCATTTAACCATAAAGCTGCTCTTGAAGCTTAAAAAACAACATATCAGGGTACAATACCATATGGAATAATGCTCAGTTTTATTGCCACTGTCATCTTATTGAACGTACGCTGAGCTGGAATGTTGAGGCAGGAAGGAGCCTCAAGGTTACGGATGAGATAAAGAGTTTGAACAGAGTGCATCAAGGTAGCAGTAACACTCCCCCTCTCCAACCTCACTGCCAGCGTCACGCTCATCGCTCCTGGCTCCTTCTCGTGTTCCACACCTCCTCGTTCCCCGTATGATCTGACCTGCTCCCCAGTGTTCGGAGCAGAGGCTGTGCAATGAATGATTTAATTTGGCCAGCTTCATGGCTCGTAGCTCGCCACCATCGACGGAGAAAACATCACCTTCCTGAAAGAAACACCAGATAGAAACAAGGCCCCCTGGCTCAGGGGTTGGAGGAGGGGGTGCTTCTTCCATACCTCCCTTCCAGCTATCTATATCATATGTGTGCATTTTTTGGCTTAATTTAAATTGCACTTCCATGATGTAGCTGCACACGCATGCAGGTCATGTAGCTTCAAGAAATGGAATATACATGTTCCTATACAGGTGGTGGAACACCACCTCCTGTGCCTGTCACCTCTCTGCAGCCACCATGAGATGTGAGCTGGGTGTGGGATGGACGGAACGTTCACGTGCTCAGACAAGCTGCCAGGTTCCATTAATATTCCATTATCTCAGTCTTCAGGGGGCTGCAAAGGCACCTCCCCCCTGCAGAAGTATGCAGAAGGTTTAACTGGAAATCCAGGCACACGCGAGGCCACCTGTGGCTCAGCAGGTGCTTCCCACCAAGAGCAGCACCATGGATTGTCTTAGGGAACCGCTGCGGCTTCACAGATGCCTCGGGCTGATGATCTGATATTAATCTATCAGGAATGGAAGGAGGGAAGGAGGAAGATGAGGGAGGGGGAGGATCTTGTCTCTGTTCCTGCTCCAGCTCTGATTCACCAACCCTGGACTACCAGCAACACTCACAGGCACAAGTTTCCACCCTTTACTGCCTCCCATTACCCACAATGCTGATTTGTGCGGTGGCTCTCTCGCACCTTGGTGACGGAATTGGGAATTGGGGATCAGGCAGGACGGATGGAGAGTCGCTGTGCAAAGACTCGGTGAAAGATGGGCCTTCAGTTAGAATTTTTCATGCTAAGGTCAGCGCAGCGGATCACAGCGGAGGCGGCGCTGCATCACTGGATCACAGAGGTGTTGTCTGAGGAGGCAGAAGAGTCTGATCCACAAAACAAACCTATTGACTGCGGCTCCCTCGCCACGCTGACTCCTGATCCACTCTCAGCTTCGCCCTCATTTCCATATATTTTCCCCCACGCATCCACCCTGACGTGCATGATTGATTGATATATTTAGAAGGCTTGTTTACTGCAGCTTTAATGACATCTATTCTAAAGAAGCAATTCATCTTATTTATTACCGCTGCCACCCCCCCCCCCCCCCCCCCCCCGCTTCCTCACCTTCTTTGCCTTGTTTTCATCTTTAAAGCCAACATATCGTCACTGCCACCCTTTCCTGCCCCCCCAAAAAAAGCACCAATCTTCTCATTAACAAATGACGCCACTTGTTTTATTCTCCAGCAGTTAATTTTCTTAGAATAATCAATAGTTTATAGATTTTTTTTACAGTTCAGCACAGATGAAAAAGAATAGCAATAGTTGGATTACTGTATATGGGAAATCCATCCAGCCGAGTCCCTTTCATGGGGATCGTCCCATATCTGCTGTGTTAATGAGACCTGACTTGACACTGAAGTTAACACTCGTGCTGGGACCTGAACCCTTAAATGAGCAATTGGGGCTCATCATGTGTCACCAAGAACGCCAGATGTCCCCCCATCCTCCAGGTGTGAAAACCTGATACAGCAGTTGTGAATGGTTGACTGTAGTATGTGACTCTGAGGTCATTGGGTCATATAAAGCCTCTGCTCAGCCTTTGTCCTCTCTTATCTCCTCCACCTCACTCCCTATAACCCAACCCTACCCACTCCACTCCAAGGGACCCCCAGCCGTGGAGCTGCTGCCGACTGTCAGGCATCCAGCTGTGCTACCCTTGCTCGCGTCAGCTACATGAGAGCCTGCAGAGGAATTAGCACGACAAGTTCATTTAGCCACCAAACACAAGGTTTGCGGGCTAATCTTCTCTGCTACAGGAGCCGTCCAGCTAGCTGGCACCAAGCTGCTAACAATGCTGCGCTCCATCAGAGGTTTCAGCTGGACGCCCTAAAGTTGGATTTCCTACTCCCAGGCTCCTCACAACCCCCGAGTTGCCTTTCAAAGATGGCCAGTTTGGTCAGGGAATGGTCCAGGTGGCTCTGCCACATCGTGAAGTGGCTGTTCGTTAAGTTGCGATGGGTCGACTCGTTATGAGTGATAAACTGACATCCTTCACATCTCCCATGTGCAGGCGAACATCAGCAAAAGGTCTGAGTCGGTCGGCCATTGTGGCCGGCCTTCTTCAATTGATCATTGTTCCTGGCCTCAAGGCCTCGCAGCTCCTTTTCACACACACACCACACACCACACCACACACACACCACACCACACACACACCACACACACACACACACACACACACACACACTGTGTCTTCTAAACATACCCGCTGTCCATTGAGAGTGAAAAAGGTTTTATTTAAAACTTGAGATTTTTTTTCTTAGCTTCTTTTTTCTTTCTCTTCGTAAATTTAATCTCTTTGAAAATCTCCTTGACTTGCACTGCAACAAGAAATATAGCACGAGCCAACTTATGAAACTGTTCCTTTTTATGTGCAGCATTTATGTTTATGAACCATCTTTAATCGAAGATAAAAACCTCAGCGACACGTCGGCGCCTCGTCGAGACAGTGATGAAGTAGGAGCCCAATAATTCAACCCTTTAAGCTTGAATAATTTATCTTTTATTCCTCTTAGTTGGGTGTCTGACAATGAATGAAACGTTTGCTGTGTTTCAGCGATGAAAATTCTCTGTTCTGAACTGTTTTTCTACATCTTTAACAAACATGATCTAAGGCGCAGATATAAATAATTAAATGATTCTAAGCCTATAGCTATCCACATAAATACACAGAGGGAATAGGCAGTGTGTGAGTGTGTGTGTGTGTGTGTGTGTGTGTGTGTGTGTGTGTGTGTGTGTGTTAGAGAGAGAGAGCGAGAGCTTAAACAGCTATTTGAGTGTCAAGTGTGCAAGCGTCAGTGAGGGTGTGCAGCCTCTGTCATCATAGACGACTGTTTACCCATGAGTCAAATTAATTATGGAGATTAACAGGCTAATAAGAGCAGATTGCCTCACTTAATGATTCTGCTTCACCGAAAACATCCCAACACCCATGACACATGGGGAGATGAAAGTATTGCTAATGAAACAAGATCAATTGTGTGTGTGTGTGTGTGTGTGTGTGTGTGTGTGTGTGTGTGCAGCAGATACAACGATGTGTGTAATTCAGGTTACTATTGTAATGATTGCTCCTACTGTGGTCGGGAGGGACGTGAGAGGATTAAATGTGATTAATCCTTTATTCTTAATTTGGTCCAGTAAAATGAGTTTTACGGGTTTCCGCTGGAACAAGCGTTGGTAAATCAGTAATTACTCACCAATCTGTTGCACATTAAAGCGTAATAATTAGATGTGAGAGCCAGAGGAGGCACGGAATGGGACTATTTCCAGCCTTCGGGGTTGGGATGCGATCAACGCCCGGCCGGGGACGCCGGTGCTCTTCCCTGTCTGTCCAAATGACACGTGAAACGTGACGATGGGGAAAATCCCAACGCCGAAGATTGCGCTCCCAATGTGATTTGCGGAGTGTGTCGGCTCCAGCCTTGAAAATGAAGAGTTTCAGGGTGACCGCAGGTTGACTCCGCCCCCACCTCATACATTTGTGGCGCCCTCGCCACTAAATCCTGCTCCCTCCCTGGACTTGCTCCCTGAAGCAAAAGGCAAAGGGAATGAGGTGATTGTTATTCATGCTACTTCCTGTATAATAATCAGGATGTGGTTGATTACCCCATTTCTTGCGCTCTTTTGCGTCTCCAATAAGCTGTCTTGTATGTATGTTGCTATAGGCTGCTGGAGTCCAACGGTGCCGCCCTCTATTGCTGCATCATATCGTTTCCAGGAGAGACTTGGAGGACACGAGGCCACTGTTAACGAGAATCCTGTAACATTTCATGAGTACAGACGCAGCAGTTCACCATTGCTTTCATTTCTGGAGGAATTATATGATATATCACATTATAGGCAGCACCCAGATGATCTTTTTGAATTCTGGGACAGGTTCCAGAATTCTGCTGCCATTTTAAAAGGATTTCTATGATATTGGGTATTTATGTGTAGGTTCCTTCTTCTCGTGTGCGTCCCTGTTAACCTGACATGACATTCATGGTTTAAGATGGTCAGTCCAACATATGACATCACAACCATGAGGGTCAAAGGTCATCTCTTTAGACTGAGCCGGTTCAGCCCCACTCATCAGTGTGGATTAATGCTCCAGCTCTTTATGCTAAATTTGCAAACATTGGATTGGATTAAATACGTGATTCAGCCCTCATTGATATGTTGGACGTCTCCCCCCACCCCACTCCCCCCACCCCCCCACCCCCACCCCAGTTCCTCCCTTGCAGACCAAAAGGAATCAATACTACAGGTTGATGTATGGTGAAGATATCTGGGTCGTCCCTCGATGAGGCTTTGGGAATAACTACTCTAGAACTGGCCTGTTCCTCTTCGCTTTGAACATCCAACACTGCCGGTTTCTTTCATGTCGAGAGAATGTTCGACGCCGCCGTGCTGCCAGCAGGGTTGATGGATTTCTTCTTCTCCCTAAAGGAGTGCATCAGGTTCATGGACACTCACCTTGAGGCTAATCTGAAGAGTCCTTGTGAATATTGTGTGGATCCTCCATTGTGGACACCAGTCAAAGGACTGGAAGCATCGTTCCAATTGGGTCATAAGATGACTGAGACTGTGTGGTTGTTGTCCTGCATCTGTTCTCTGAGCTTCTGCCTCTGGACCTTGGCTGAGTTGATGATGTTCTCGTTTCTGTCAGTTTTAACAGCATTCTTGGCTTCCTACCTAGAATTCTGCGACCCTTGACCTTTTCAGCACTACCACCATGTGGTACCTTCAGAATCTTCTGGACCACTGAAGATGCTGGACTTACCTCCTGAACATTGTTCTGACCTCAACCCCAACGGGCAAATTCGGGGTGTAAGATAAGCTGGATGCATCTCTCTCCCGTTCTAAGGAAAAACGTGAGCTGCAGAAGTCCTGAGAGAACTTTAGAGATGTGGAGGGAGCAAATATTCCATGTTTAAAGTGGATAAAAACAGCATCAGGACATTTACTGAACATTATTGGATGGGATCACCTTCAGATCTTTTAGGTGTTCTCATCACCTCGGTCACCATGGTGTAAATGTTTGAGGTGCGTATCAAAAACCATCATTGTCTCTGGTCACACTGGTGCTTTAATTGGACCGGAACACTTCGTCTTCCTCTGAACAGTGAGGGACGCGTGTGATCGTGCTTCAGGGTTAGATCAGCGTGGACCCTTCATTGGCCCGTTGTGTGAACACCAAGCGGCCCAGCGGGGGAATAAAAAGCCGCGGTGCATGAATGTGACAGTTTCTGCTGAGGAACACGTCCACAGTCACAGACTGTAAATTATCGGGTCACCTTGGATTCTGAGCAGGTTTGAATGAGCCGAACCTGTCGAGATGATGAGGATTTCCCACAGAATACGTCCTTTAGTGAGGAAACATCCACTTTTACCTAAAGCCCATCCTCATTTCGATCCGTCTTGTACTTCAAAACATTCTATCAGCATAATCTGTAAATGACAAAAATCCCCTAAGTGCATTGTCAGAGCAAGTTTGAGCAGTTTGTCATTTATTGCTTCTTTTTTTTTTAGCCACAGAGAGCAATGGTGTCAGGGAAGGACGAGACTGATGAATGGAGCAACATAGAAAAAAAACCAGAGAGGGGGATGGACGGCTGACCCTGGAGGCTGTTCAGCCTCTGGATGGAGGCAGTTTAGGCAGAATTGGGATCATGAGAAAGGCATTTTAAATGCATTAATGCGACATGAGCTATAGAGCCAGGAGCAGACGGTGCTGAGGCGCTCGTGTCCGGCCCAGGATAAATACCGCCGCCTTTCTAAGAAGCTTATGTCAAAACGTGTAAAAGAAAAAATGTGTCCTTGGAAAAGACAACTGACCTCACGTGCATTCTGCCTTCTTTTCATTTAATTTGGTTTTCCTGGACATGGCAGGCAGTTGGGGTGGAAAATAGGAATTCCACCTGTGTGTGAGGACGTTTTCTTCTGGTCCTCTCTACTTTAAAAGTCTGTGTGGAGGCGAGCACCGGCTGACATTAGCACGGTGGGACACCGAGACGGCTGCTGATAAATTCAAAGAAATCCTTCAACATGATCTTCTCTTGTGTTCTTTACATTCATGGGGCTGAATTCTTTTAGAGGTTCCAGTGCAGACACCTTCTAAAACAGCTTCTAATACCCAGTAACTCGGTCACGTTTAATATCTGGCTTTGTTTATTTTCATGTCTTTGACTTATGTCATTAGATATATTTTATTTTCAGGGCCGATTTCATCCGTTCATCTTGTGTAGACCACTTTTCGCACTGACGAGGAGGTTGTAAAGGCCTGCGTGAATAAATTCTGATTGATGCTTTCACAACATCGCTTCTCATTTAATTTGTCATGTGTTGATAACACGACGCCTCGGAGCATTCGTTTTAGCTTTATTATGTTAAATAGGGGCTCTATGGGGCAAACATATCAATTAGAAGCCTGCATTTCTGTATAAAAGCAGATGAATGATAGCACCGTGAGCAGCCCAAAGTGGTCAGTAAATCAGATTTGCATGGAAAAGGGGTCTGGAGTGGCTCTCTCGAGTGGAAGCCTGTCGTGTCCCCGTACAGGTGAGGCTGTGTGATGGGGGAGACAGTTGTGGTCACGCACAGAACCCTGAGAAGCAGCATATTGCTGCGTGAGAGCCGTTAGTCTCCCAGAATGCTAGCTCCACTTCAGGGACATCAGGGGAACTCATCACGATTGACCATCTGGAAGCGCTTTTGGGAAGTAAAGGAAGTCAGTTCTTGTAACACTCAGTTTCTGTCAATAACTCCTGTTAATGCCCCCCCCACCTATGAATAAATGGCCTTGATTAGCATTATTCAAACAATGTTTGCGTCAACAGAGCCACAGGTGGGGCTGATGGACTATTTATTCCAGCCGCTGTCTGTTTTCCACTGCTGCTCGACCGTATTGGAGCAGCAAAGCAGAATGGATGATGGTTGTCAGACCGGAGGAGATGATGAAAAGCATCGGGATGGGAAAAAAGAACGCGGGTGAAAGACGGAGGTTGAGATGGTGCGAGGCGCCGAGACCGATGGCGGACGCTGGGAGTGAGAGATGATCCCTCTGTTTTTCCCTCCGTGCTGGTGGGGGGGAACAGCCCCGAAGACCGAAAGACGGCTGTGATTGACTAGATCTCTAATCATTCATTTCAGCCTGCCACCGAGTCCCAGTCACTCTCTCTTGGTCGTTTCACAGCTGAGAAATAACCTGCCTTTCCTTTTTATCCATCAAATACTCCTCTCATTTGTATTATCCCGCCTCCCGCCACACCTCCGGTGTTGCAACACAGCGGCATCACTGCTGGAATCCATAACTCCCAAAAGCTCCGCGCACGACCCCGTGATAGTAGTGTTCAAAGAACAGAAACACACAACCGTTTATCCAGAGCGCTGAGGCACAAATCGGCGCGTTTTAATAAGCTGTCAATCAATCAGTCAATGCAAATCATGGGTGGCTTTAAAGTAAAGCACAGAATTGAGTCGATCCTGGTAAATGTGTGTCAAAGCTTTGGGGGAAAATGAGCTTTTGTCCTCCTGAAAGCAGATCAGTGACTCCCATTAGTGCGTTCATACATATTAAGACACACTAATACACGTTTAATCCATCCTCCAAAATACACACGCACGCACCAACACAAGCACCCTCATTTGTAGATGGTGATAACAAAAAGGCAGAGTTTAGATTCAAATTTGCCCCCCTCCCCCCGGCCCATCGTTGATTGAAGCGGGCGTAGATCGGATCCATCTGCAGAGGAACTTTCCTACTGCCAAGACAGATGATTGCAATCTCCCAAGGTGCCAGCACTACTACACACTTCATCATCCAATATTGGAAGGAGCCTGACAGGCTTTTTGTTGTGATTCCACTCCTTATCTTCAGATAACGGCTTCTTAACTCCACCTTGAAAGGAGAAGAAGCCGAAACACCCGGTGTGAGCTTAAATAAAACAGCAATCCCTTTAAATTACCTCAAAACAACCAATTTAATTATAAAAGCTTCTCTTTGTCGGAGCCAATTCTCAGGGAATTTAGTGGCTGTAGACCCTCGTGAGTGCGCGCCCTATCTTAATGTACTCGTGCAATAAAGAGTGCCGTCTCTTGATTTACCACTTCCCAACCATTGTGCATTCATGCCTATCTGGTGAAATAGCTTCTGACAGGTGTAATGGAGCCAGAGAAGATGGGAGGGAGGGGGTCAGGCTTAACGGGCGGCATCCTTATGCAAACCTGCACAGAGACGCGCTGATTATGTGCGTTATTGTCGCATAAACATTGATAAGAGGCTACATTTGCTTTGCCCTATGAAATGAACGAGCCCTTTTCTGTCCTATGTGTCCTCATCTTCAGAGGAGTGAGTTAAAATGGGCGGCGGTGACGGCATCCCTTCTGCTCGCTCACGGGGGCGACCGTGGTCAGCTGTCAGGGGATAAATAAAGAAGCCTGATGTAGGCGGAGAGAGGAAGGGTGTGTTTTATACCTCGTCAGGGTTCAGGCTCGCTGGCGAACTCTGACCTCTAATTGGATTAGAGTCTCGGGTGGGTCGCGTATCCCTGCAAGACCCACAGATGCACATTTACAGACAAAACACATCTGTAAAAGCTGCTGCAGCTGACCCCTGCTTATGGATCGGCCCCAGGTCAGGTTGAAGCCTGATGGATGAAAACAGAGACTGAATTTTCAATTTCAGAGAGAGAGAACGGAGAGGACATTTTCCCCCGACAGCTGTCTCTTTTATTGATGCTGTTCAGATGGCCACAGATGGGGGAACTTGTGCCATAAATAATAATAAAAAAAAGAAGCCGGAGTGAGTTGATTGAATTTGGTACAACCACAACGTCTGCTGCTAATCTCCCATCAGGCTTTGCTGGAGAGGACGTTCTGGAGCTGCAGTGTATAAATGTAATGCGGTCAGTCAACAACTACAGCTACAACTGCAAAGGATAAATGATTCACAAGCAGGTAAAGATCGTGTTTGCACCTCCAGGGCCTGTGTTTTCTGATGGGAGCAGCTCCGAATGCATCGCAGATAACAGCACACATCTCTCCTCAGCTGGGCCTGTCTGTTGCCTCAATATTCACACTATTGTGCATGAGCTCTTCTATTGACAACCCCTCAAAGAAGCCTCATCAAAGCTCCAATCTTTGTACAGCAAAAGAACCTTTGAAAGCCTCGAGTTTATTAGAAAAGATACGAACCGCGAAGATAAAACCAGTCCGACACACCTGCGGTAAAACAGCTGACGTAACTGAACGGCCCGGTGGAGATGAACGACCTCACCAGTTTTAGCGTGACGCTACTTCAAAAGTCAGTTTCTGACTGAATTGCAATTGTCTCAAACTACACACCTCTACCTAAACTACACACCTCTACCTAAACTACACACCTCTACCTAAACTACACACCTCTACCTAAACTACACACCTCTGCCTAAACTACACATCTCTTTGGCTCCACTGCTTGGTGTAGCTATGTGTGAGAAGGTTGCTGCTAACGTACTCCTGTGCCCAGGAAACCAGCTCATTAATCATGTCCCATGTAATTGTTACTGTATATGATTAATTAACCTTAGCGTCAGTTACAGCAGGAACTCGATCTTACGCCCATCGGTGCAGAGATGTCCTCTTTCCTCTCCTCGCTTCCCACTCCTTCGGCACACTCTGGACATTTGCTCCCCGTGTAAATGCAAATGCACTTTAGCCACAATGGCTGCTGTCAGAACACCGACGTGTTCTCCTCGCCTCCCTGTTTCGTTTTCATTGTAAACCGGCGTTTACTTTGAATTGACGTCATTTATCATTCACCATATCACAACCTAAATTTTCCACATCTTGGAAATGCTCCCCTGGCTCCCTGATGAAGAGCTTACCTCAGTGGGTGCCGCTCCGAACATGCCTGCTCGTCCCGAACATTCCGACACCACATCGAATGGACACAGTCAATCACGCGTGCAGATTTGAAATGGCATGTCAAATCATCGTTTATTTGATCTTTTCGGATGTGCTTGAAGCAGAGAAGTAAAGACTTGTTCTTTTAGAAAAGGACAGTTCACGTGATCATGAGCGTCACTCATCGTACAAACAAAACATGTTTCCTGTCATAATGATACACGTGTGATTATGAGGCACCACACAGCAGTTCTCCTCTTATTTACACAAGCATAAAAGCATTGAACCTCCAATAGAAAGATGAAAATAGATAGAAAATGTCAGAAGCTTGACGTGGTCTATCTGATGATTGGGAGAGTTGGTGTGTGTGAGCGCTGCGGAGCCGACGACGGAGTGCTGCGGTGTTTGTGGTGCTGCTGTGACTAAGTGATTCTGTGGCTGCAGAGGAGCGAGAAGATGTGTGACAGGAGGGTGAATAGAAAGACAGGAAAAATCAGACAACGTGCACACGCTCTCTCTCTCTCCCTCTCTCTCTCACACACACACACACACACACACACACACACACACACACACACACACAGATACACACACACACTCAGAGTTTGAAGCTTGTACATTTTGCCTGCCTGCGATGCCGCTCAGTAGCGTCCGAGAGCATCCAGGCAGAGTCGGAGCTTCCTGGAAAAAGCGCGTCCCAACCACAGTTTTCCAGTGCGAGCGTCCCCACCAGGACATTTCAGAACCACACACGGAAATAACAAATCCTTTTTTTTTTTTTTGTTTTACGTGTTTTTTGTTGTTTTTTTTTTCGCTACTGAAACAGTAAGCAAGGAGCCCCTTTGTCCCATTGGTCTTCGCGTCGAGAGGGAAAAACAAGCCAGCAGCCAGAAAAAGAAGGTAGATAACGCTGAGAAAAGGGCCCGAGGAGAAAGTCAAGGCCCTCAGCATCACGCTCAGTGAGCGAGGTCACGTTGGAAATCCCGTATCAGCATCAACCCTCCTGTGCAGCTTCAGCGTGCTCGCGCTCCCCAGCCAGTTTATTGTATTTAAACGAAGGGGGGCAGAAGCGGGTGAGGGTGGAGGAGGATGAGCCGAAACCTTGTGATTTAAACCCCACATCTGCACTCGGGTTCAGTCCTCTGATCTGTTTAAAATCCCTCCGTTCTTGTGCAATCCCTTAAAGCAAAGGCGTGAACACCACCCGAGTCAGCCGCAGAATAGTGTGTGTGTGCGTGTGCGTGCGTGTGCGTGTGTGTGTGTGAGAAGGGCAAATAAAGGAAAAAGAAAGCAAAAGAGTCTTTCTCAGGCCCGTCCATGCTGGCTCAGAAGGACCGTTTCCAGGACTTACAGAGGATCTTCTGGAAGGCTCTGCGGAAGTCCTGGTTGAAGATGGTGTAAATGACCGGATTCAGGGAGCTGTTACAGTAGCCAATCCAGAAGAAGAACTTGAAGAGAGTCACCGGAATCTGACACGGCTCCCGGCAGATTCCGTACAGGCTGTAGGAGAAAAAGAAGGGGAACCAGCACACCACGAAGACGCCCATGACGACGGCGAGGACAAACGTGAAGCGCTTCTCTCGAGCCGCCGACGCCTTCTTCCTGTTGACGGTGCTCCTCCGCTTGCGGCGGGAAGCAAACAGTTCCATCGACTTTGAACTGGCGCGGGATTTCCGGCTGGAGTACTTGGAGGCGGAGCTACTTTTGCGGCTGGACTTCCTGTCCTTCCTGTCATCGTGGTGGTGTTTGGAGCCCTTTTTTGGTTTCTCGTCGGAGGAGCTGCTGTCCTCGAAGTCGTCGTCGTGGTCCGTCGCCGGGTGTTTGGGCTCGTTGGGTAGAGGCGATCCGAGCGCTTGCTCCTGGCAGTGGCCGTTCTCCCGTTCCTGCTGCTTCATGCTCCCATCTCGGGCGGACTTTAAGGACTCCTCTCTGCCTCTGGCAGCCTGGTCCATCCCATTCTCCTGTGGCGAATCCACATCCCTCTTCTTCTCCGACATTGTCCTGGTCCTGGTTTTTGCCACTTGGTAGATCCGGATATAAACCAGAATCATGATGACACAGGGGGCAAAGAAGGAGCCGATACTGGAATATAGAATGTACCAGGTCTCATCGTTGATTATACACTGGGGGACGGTCTCATTACTGCTCCTGTCCATCGATATCAGCGGTGGGAACGAAATGACAGCAGAGATCAACCACACCACCACTATCATCCCTTTAACTCTTCTGGGGGTTCTCTTCAAGTTATACTCTACCGCCTGGGTCACTGACCAGTACCGGTCCAGGCTAATGGCACACAGGTGAACGATAGAGGAGGTGCAGAACAAAACGTCCAACGCCAAGTAGATGTCGCACCAAATTTTGCCGAAGAACCAGTAGCCCATAAGTTCGTTGGCCAGAGAAAAGGGCATGACGAGGGTGGCCACCAGTATGTCTGCACTGGCCAGGGACACCAGGAAGAGGTTCTGGGGTGGCTTCAGTGCTCTGCTCGTTAAAACGGCGATAACAACCAAGACGTTCCCAAATATTGTAAACAGAATCAAAAAGCCCACAAGTCCTGCCAAACCCCAGATGGCCAGCTGAGTGTACTGGCTCTCAGAGGTGGCGTTCGACGAGATGTTGTCTGCTTCTATCCTCTCCTCCCGGATGGAGACGTTGAAGAAATCCATTCTTTCTCTCCTCCTGTCTTATCTTTTCAGTCGAGGTGCCGTAAGACTTTAAAACAATTTAAATGTGCGGGATCGATCCGCAAAAACGTGCGATTGGCACTTGCGCACATTTTTTCACTACGGAGGGAAAATAAAATGACAATTTCTTCTGTCCTCACCTGCGACGTTTCTTCTTTAGAATAAACAGTCTAGAGGCGGAGATGAATGAGGGCGCCGGGTGCGCCTTCGGTCCAAAAACAGATTTTCCATGGTTGGAAAGCGAGTCCCTCCTCACCGCGTCCTCTCCCATCCCGACTGCGCCCGCATCTCTCCACCTCCGCCTCCCCCTGTCCTGAGAGAGGTTTGTAACAACCACGTGTCTTTTTTCTCCCAGAGAGAGAGAGAGAAAGAGAGAGAGGGGCAGACAGACGGACAGACAGAGCCAGGGCGGGGGGAGCGCGGAGCGCGTTTAGTGTGGAAAAGATTCGATTGCGAATAAAACCATCGTAATGACCAAAGAACCTGAAATCAAGTCGTCGATCGCGGATCAGGAACATCTGAACGGCTCCAAGTGTCGAAATTAACAGCTGACGCCTCAATATTGAATTGACTCCCGAAGGTGTGTGAAGCGCTCTCGCCCCCCTCATTTAATGGGTAACGTGAGCCGTTGCGGGTGGGGTGGGGTGGGGTGGGGTGCGGTGGGGTGCGGTGACTTTCCTGTCAACGCGCGCTGACGGACAGCAGAGAGCGCCGTGCGCGCTGCTCCGTCCTTCCGTGCGCACGCTGGAGGTCAGTGTTGCTGCAGCCAGCCCCGGAGGGACATATGGACGCGCGCGTTGTAGTAAATGAACAGACGCAGCAGGCATAGATCGGTCAGCGCGCGCCTCCTTACGTGCGTGAGTTCGCGCTGCGGGACGAGCGCATTAAAAAGCGACCTGACCTTGTCGCACAAACTTAAAAAAAGCAAAAGTTTAAGAGGAAATCGCATCGCCGTTCGTCTTGTTGACGTGATAATTGCGCAGAGGTGGAAGATATTAGCAAAAAGGGCTTTTAGGAGAACTAAGGACACTTAGAATTCAGCAGCATCCAGAGGATGCTTGATTGATGCCTTTCCGTGGGTTCACCTTAACCGCATGCGCGCACACTTGCCGTGCGTGTTTGGATCATCAGGGCTGTCTGATTTGGGTGCACGCAGCCACTTTGCTGCTCAGCCTGCTATTGTGCTCCTGGACCAGCGTGTTTATTGAGCAGTCTGCCAGCTAAGTACCCGTCATTAATCACGCAACCTTCAGCCATATTGGATTAAAGAGCACCCACAGCCACAAGAAATGCCCAGGTCCAAATCCTGACTCTTCTCAGGGCTGTGGGGTGGAGTTTGGAGAGCTCTAGAGGGGGTGGGGGGGCTGGCCCATTCCTCCTCAGCCAGGTTAGTGTGCAGAACTTATTGCCCCATCCGTCCCCAAAACACACTTCTTTCTTTAATGCCTCGTGTCTAAATCCAACTACGGCTAGAGTGATGCTGTGGGTCGGCATGGATGCACTCTAAGCTGATTTTGAACAGACAGATAAGCATTATTATGGTCATTACATTGTGTCCCTAGGCCACAGATCTGTCCCCATAATACGGGCAGCAGTAAGCAATCTCCACCATTACCGAGCCCTTTTTTCTCCTTATCAATGTTGTGCTCTGGTCTGAGGAGCAAAGTTAGATTCTCCCACTGCCAAAAGCCAGTCTGGGATTACTTTGTTGAGTTACTGTTGGTTAAGAAGCTGTTGTCTTGGGATTTCTTTTTCTTTTTTTTACTGCTTTCTGTTTTTCTGTTTGGGTTCTTTGTAATGTATGAACTGGATTATTGTGAATATTTGGTAAACAGGGAGGGGGGGGAGGGGGCAGTTTTGAAGCTTTTTGCTTCTCCCCAGACGTATTCCCACACACACACTAGGTTCCCCAGAGAAAACAAGAGCTGATGCTTTGTAATAATCCAGACCTTTAAGTGAAAAGGCTGCACGGTTTGTTCATTCGAAAAAGGAGCTGAACTTTCCCAACAAGAAGAGCGGAGCACTATGAGCTTGATGTGATTCACCTAATAGTCCTTCAGAAATGTAATAACGCCGGCTGGCTTCACCAAAATCCAATCCAGTGGCCACAGTGGTTATTGCCTTTGATCACACCAACGGCTTCTCATAATGGCCAGCGCACATAAAACCGCAGGCTATTCCCTCCTGCCTATGAAGTGCCTGTGACGTGCACGAGAGTGTGGCACGAGGGGCGAATCCTTCACACACTCTGAATGGGGAGAAATCAAAGTTATCGCCAGTAATGACGCTTCTAAATCCCCCACGTCCTCCCGCGGGCGGCAGCTTCCACAAACGACCAGCAGCGCGACGCCGGGAGCGGCGGTCGGGAGCTGACAGTGACAGATCGCCGCCGTACCTGGGCAGAGAAACTACGGAACCGGCCCAAACTAGTTCAGGCCAACAACCTCCAGCTCAGCAGAGGGTTCCTCCAGCTGGCCTTGTGGTTCTGTTGCACAGTGATGTATAAGGACAATAAAGAGGTTCTTCTTGCTCCTCTCCCATCCTCTGAGTGTGTGTGTGTGTGTGTGTGTGTGTGTGTGTGTGTGTGTGTGTGTGTTCTTATAAGGATCAGTGTTTCCCATCTTATAGCAATATAATTGACCAACTCGCACGTTGCTGCAGAGATCTTTTCCCTGTTGTCTCCAGATGTTTTGAAATATTTCTGCAAAAAGAAATCTCTAAAACCAAGTTTAACTTAAAGGTGAATCATTCCTTCTAAGGACAAGATGCAGTTTTTTCCACACGTTCCTGGTCCGCGGGCGCTACAAGCTAATCATGTCTGTGCTGACTAACCAGACCCCCTAAATTAGAAGGTGTAAATACAGTTGAACGAGCCTCCTCTGACTACTGTCTCACAGACTTGGTGTGCAAAATCTTTAATCTCAGCACCTTCTAAGAGAATTTCAGATGTATGCTAATGCCGCTGATCCTATAATCTTCTTGGAGACATCAAACTCTTGGCTGTACAAGGAAGGAAGAGGCCTCCTTAAAGTACAGGAAAGCAGTTTTAAGGGGTGAAAAAGTCTCCCAGTTGGCTTATTTATCACATCGTCTCATTGTGGGGATGCAAATGAGAGAAATACGTATGATGTTGCTTTTACTGTTTATGTATAAACACGTTTATAAGTAACCGTCATTAGCCTAATTTCCATCAGCTCTTCTGACGACTCAACAACTGATGGAAGGCTTTTCTAATTTTCAATCAGCCGCTCTCTCTCCTGTTTATCCTCCTTTTGTCGTTGTGTTTCCAAGAGATGAGTCAGGAAACGAATAGAAAATGACCCGAGGCGAGTCAGAGCCGTTGATAAAATCTCTATCTGCGTCTGAAAATGGTGGGCAACTCCCACATTATTGCCAACGACGGTACAGCGGCAATAAAAAGGGAGGTGGAAATGTGGCTGCGTGGAAAATGGATCACACAGGAGCGCCGTTTGTTAAGTTCTGCACAACGGGCCACAATAAAGATCAATCTTTTGACTCAACTCCAGGACACAAAGCTGAAAGTTCTTCAAAACTTTCAGCCATTTTGGGTCCATTTCAGGTGCGTGTGTGTGTGTGTGTGTGTGTGTGTGTGTGTGTGTGTGTGTGTGTGTGTGGGTGGGAGCAGCTGGCCAAACTTGGACCCAAATGGATGAGAACAACAGTGGAGACAGAGAAACATCCTTTGACCAGGGTGGATGGAAACAGTCGGTGGAGGTGACCCTCCGACCCCCCCCCCCCGCCCCACCCCCACCCCAAGCCCCCCCCCCCCCCCCCCCCCCCCCCCCCCCCCCCCCCCCCCCTACCCCAACCCTCCATATCTATTCCCACAGTCTCTTTGTAGGCCTATTTTCCAGGAACAAACCCGTCACCTTGACACATACCATGTGTAACCTTGTCGATTTGGTTGTTTTGTCACGTATCCATGGTAACAGCCAGCTAAGATGAAGAACTACCTGCCTCCAGAACCCCAGTGTCCCCGATCCAGTCCATCACGCTCCCTGTTTCTGTTGTGGCTGAGCAGCCGCACACATGAGAGTTGGGGAGACACATTGTTGCTATAATTTGCTTCTCTTGTTTCCTCTTATTTTATCACCTGTTGTTCTCAGTCAGACCGTGACATTTATTTATGTGCTTTACTACACTGGAGGTGATACATGTCCTGTTCAATGCTCCAAAACAGAGTAACCTGTCACACCTCAATGGTGATCATAATGATTCCTTTCCACCCCCCCCCCCCACCATACGTTCCTTTATGTAAGGAATTTTTGGTCTCCCTCCCCCTTCCCCACTATTAATAGTAGTTTCAACCACAAGCTCCTTAGAAATACACCCTGTTCTCATCAGTGTGTGTGTGTGTGTGTGCGTGTGCGTGTGTGGGCAAGAACACAAACATTAAACTGAAATTGTGTGTGTCCAGATGGACCTATGCCGAAATTATCATCATCATCTTCTTGCTTCCTTCTTTCTCCTTTTGTTGAGTGACAATCTGGAGCGAGGGAAGACTAATTAAACGATGCTGCAAAGCAATTTGCTTTACACGTGTAACGCATGCACGCTCGCACGCTCCATTTACTCAAAGGCTGCCATGCTAATGGAAATCTGCCGTGATGCTGGTGTGTGAAGGGAGCGGGCGATGACCCACTGACTGCTTCCTGTCGCGCCTAAAACACAACCAGGATTAGCGGAATAGCCGAGTACAGGACTCGGGAATAATGCTGGAACCTTTTCCTGCCGATAAAATCGGACAAACTTCCAAGCACGTTCAATTTCATGTGCTGCAGACGTCTTTCAGTCGCCGGCTTAGAGCTCATTAGCACGAGCAAACAGCTCCCGACCAGCTCGATCTCTTCCTGAACATCAAAGGATTCTCTCCCGTGTTGGTGCTGAGCGGAGCATCGGAGGTTCTGATGGTGTCAACGCATGAACGTTCCTGCGGAATGGAGCGCAGGGCCTGGGATTCAGCACCACGGACAGCACCTCAGTCTGGCAGGGAACTACCGTTCCGGCGACACACACACACACACACACACACACACAAACGCTGCCTTCCATCCGTCTCCTCTGTCCTCCACAGCAGTGTTTTATCTCAATCTGGTAAATAGAGCTGTGGGATAAGCATTTCAATCCGTTCTTCTGCCATCCCACCTAAATTCCCAAATCTCCTCCTGCCTAAAGTCCCTCATGATAGCTTGACATAAGTTGATTTGTCAGTCTATCTCCTCCTACGGAACCCACCCAGGTCCCTTTTCTCCCTCCCTTTCTCCACCACTGGCCCACTCCCACCATCTCTATTCACCAGGCCCTCCGGGCGAACGGAGGGGGAAGGATGATCGTCCCGCCGTTGCCAAATCCCCTGCACATTTTGCCCTCTGTGTCTTTCAGCTAATTCATTTGAACTGGTGTCTCTCATCCCGTGTGAGCCGTAATCGGCATCGCTTTTCACTTCCACCCTCCCACTTTCGCGCCACTTTCCATCTCCACTGTCTGCTTCACTCTCCATCCTCTGGACGCCCCTATCATGTGCTCCGGTGGTCTATGCCCATTGATGACCACTGACAGATAAAAATGGAATGGAAATATGCTAAAACCTGACCATGTTTCTGGGCACCGTGCATTTTAGTCTCTTATCCTGAATTATCACCTGCTCTGATGGTCCATACTGTTGTATTCAGAGGGACATATGAGGGCTGAGCAGTGTGTGTGTGTGTGTGTGTGTTGTTTACTGAGGTGAGCCCAGGCCATAAATTAACAAATCATGATGCATATGGTGTGAAGAAGTAGCCCGTCCTAAACCACTGAGCATGGTTAATGCTGGGAGTTATAGCTGTGTGTGTGTTTGCATGTGTGTGTGTGAGGCAGGCGGGCGGGCGGAGAGACTGTCTGTCTGTCTGGCTGTGTCACACACACACACGCACACACTTTTCTGCAAGAAAAAAACCCATCGCTCCGTCTTTGCCCGTTGTCTCAAATTAAATAAATCGGTGCAATCAACAAATCGCCACATGTTAAAAAGTAAATCGGGATCCTGGGAGACGAAAAGAAATCTGTGTTTCCTTTAATTGTGCGGACAGAGGACAGAAGCCTGAGAGACAAGAATGAGACGGGACAGGGGAAGATGGAGAGATAGAGCGACGTGGGTGGATGTTGGAGGGGAAAGACAATAGTAACTACATTAGAAGCTTTGTAGCCTGGAGCAAGAGCAGGATTGCATTTCCTGTTGAGGAACAACGAAAAACCCAGAAAGAATACGGCTCACAGAAGAGAGAGACTTCACAGCTCCGAATTATTCATTGCTTATCTTAAAGAAAAAACTCCCATACGCCGAACAGCGTGAGCTCAAGGAAGCAGCATAATCGCACGTGCAGAAACAGAGACGCAGTGATGTGAGCAGACCCATCTCACAGGCCATAATATTCAGGCCTCATTTCAATTCCTGAACCATAAGCAGAGCAGGTGATTTTACCTGGTGCGCGGTTGGACAGGAGCTGTCAGCAGGACAGCGTCTTCACACGTTACTCCTGGAAACGCAAGTTCAGCAAATCCAATCTTATTTGCTTTGTTTATGGCGAATAGCCGCGTCTGTCTGACTGCTGGGTCGTTTTCTTTTCCAGGATCAGCAGGAAACCAGACGCAGGGGTTTTGGGTCTGTGAAAAAAAGGACAGGTAATTGATTATGAGCACGGCTCCGACGGTTGAACCCCCACGTAAGCTCTCGCCGAACAAGAATCTCTGCTCTCATCAACTTTAACAACCGCTCGTGCATCTTTTCTGGCCCCGGCAGCATAAAGAAGATAAAAGCACTTTAGGCGTGTGTGTGTGTGTGTGTGTGTGTGTGTGTGTGTGTGTGTGTGTGTGTAGCAATTAGCCATGGAATCAAGCAAACCTGAAGCAAATCCTGTGGTCCCAGTTGTGATCGCAGGCTGGTGATGACGCGCCGCGTTGCCAGATCACAATTACGGCCACAACCTCCGCTCGTACGCGCACGGCTGCGTGCGCTGAGGGAGCCCGTGTCGCGTAATTAGCGTGACCTTTGAGTGCTGATTACACCGTCTGTTTGCACAAGCTGTCCGTTCCATCGGGGAGGGAGAGCTTGCATCCATCACACCGCTGGCATGTTTGTGCACTCGTGTGCGTGCACATCTGGACTTTAAACAATTCATGAAGAAAGTGGCCGCGGATGATGCAGAATGTGCCCACGCTGACATCATGCTCCTCTTGTTCCCGTAGATCCCGACTCGTGGGGGGAATTCACGCCTTCCTGCCTCTCCTTTAAATCATCCCCGAATACGGATTTACCAGTGCCACACGGCAACAAACACTATGACAACGCTGTTAAAAGAGTGAAAATAACAGCTCGGCACTTTTTTGGCCCCTCCTCCACAGGTCTTAACCCAGGTGTGTGAGTGGGAACCAGCCTCCAGATAACACTATGATGAAGACAACCTCAACCGCCTGGGTCTGAAGCGTTCGTCATGCTAATTAAGCTAGCTAAATCATGATGCAGACCACACTGTGATCTAACTTTCCTGCCTGATCTCTCATTATTGTAATGACTCACTCCACACTGAGTCTGTGGGGGTGTTAATTGGTTGTGCACGTCTCCTCTGGTCCGCCATACTCCGCGTTGGACTGCTGGGCTGCAGGATAATTGGCACGTTCTGCCTATTTTGAAAGGCTGTTTCATTTCATTTTAAGTTTTATGTCACGTAAAAGGTTTTGAAAATGAAAAGCACCTCCTAACAAGTGCCACAGACACTATTTCTGTGGCAGAGTATCCAAATACAACCCCCCCCCAAATCAGCTTTTACTCAAATCCAGACACACAAGACTGGATCTGTTCACCTGCCGAGCCTCCAGCACAGAATCTGGCCGGATCTGAGTCCAAACAGGCTCCCCGGGGTTTGCAGGAGGTTTGGTTTGGGAGACAATAGAGCAGAGAAACCCTCGATCCTCATCACAGCCGAGTACGCGTGGGTTCGAGAGCCTCCTGAGCTGGCAGCTTCTTACCTTGACTCTCCTGTAAGTGTTTATCAAGGCGTTCTATCGAATCGAAGTGGGATCAAAGATTGAGAAGGGAGAAAAGACGGGGGAAAAGGCAAACTTTTGACCTCATCTCTCAGGTTCTGAGGGGTTTTTTACTTCTTGCACGCAGGGTTGCAAACAGCCGTCCTGCTGCGGAAACAACAAAAGGAGATTATTAAAATGTATTCAAAGCGCCTGGTTGGGTTGGAATCACCATCCTGGATCATGTAAGTCTAAACATAAATCTTTCTGACCTGAATGCAGCCGCTTGTTTGTTTGCTTGCTTGTTTGTTTGTTTTCTCATTTTTGAGCATTCTGAAGTCACCGGGTGATCCGACTGTGTGTCCAGAATACAGAACTGAGCTGAGATGTACACACACACACACACACACTCACTCACACACACACACACACACTCACACACACACACACACACACACAGACGCACACACACACACACAGAAAGATGTATCAGGCTGCAACTGCAACCCAAATTTTGGCTTGGATGAGCAGAGGACGATAAGTCTGGGTTTTTAGATTCAGGTTGTTGGACAAATAGAGCAGACACACAAATACGCCCGACACGGGGAGAATTACAACGAGCCCCCCCCCCCCACACACACTGCTGCGTGTGGGAGAACGCAGGTGAAAACCACGGTTGATGAAGTTTTGTGGGATTTATCATGTGGGGAAAAGCAACATATTTTAAAGCAAATCTCCAGTGATTCAACGTTTATTATTTGAAGTCCTGTAATTTCCCCGTTATCGGCTGATTCAAATGCCTAGAAAACCTCCTCTCACTCAACATTGAGAGCTCTGCTTTGCCCTCACAGCTCCACTGGCTCCCCAAACAGACACAGCATCATTGATTTGAATTTAACTTAGCTTTTTTCACCTCATGAAAGCAGCAGTTAAAACAGCTGCGAAGCTAAAGACCTCAGATGGGGGGGGGGTCTTTAAGAAGTCAGCCATTAATGCTGCAACTATCTAAATCTCCTGGTTACTCTTCAGCAACACGAGGATCATTGCTAACCTTCTGTATTTCCTCCTCTCTGTCCCTCGCCCCCCCCCCCCCCTCTCTGCATACGCTGCACCGTTATATTCACAAACACCAGCATGGAAGAAGCAAACGCGCTCTCTAATTGTGGTTTTACATCATGTTAATTGGCTGCTCGCCTGGATGTGTAACGGATTGTGATGCGATGGAGAGGACGGCGGGGAGCCGGTGTCTCTTTTAACTGGCGCACCAGCTCACAGAAGACCCACATTAAACAACAGCCCCTCTGATCTATTTTAGCTCCGTAGTTTTTTATAGATAACAACTGCCAGTCACTATTCCGAGCGCCTCCTTTAGAGCTGGAGGCTGAAACCAGAAACTTTCCCTTTGTGAGTTCTGCTTTAAGTTACGTGGCCTGTTTCTGTTTCTGCTGACACCAGAATGGCTCCATTTTGGCCACGCCCAGCTAAACGCTCCCATGTGGACGGCGTGCACGTGATTGAGCACGGCCGCGGATGTGCGTTCTAATTTTCTTTTCATTACACGCGACTGTAATTGGATTCCCGGCTCCCAGCGAGCTGCAACCCCCTCTTGAACCCCTGAGATGTTTGACTCAGGGAAGGAAGTGTGAGAAAAATCATTGTTTTAATTACGTCTGGACGGACCGATGCGAGGTTCGGAGCTACAGACCAGGACTAAGCTGCCAAACTACTGACGAGGTTAGGGTTAGGTTAACTGAATGTCGGGTTGAGTCTCCTCGAGGGTCAGTCGAGTTTCGTAGGACGTGAAGAAGAAAAGAGATGGTGGATGCTTTGTTTAGTCCTGGGGGGGTACATTAGCACATACAGTCATTAAGGGGAAGGAGGCAGAGCGAGGATGCTGCCCTCGACAGGCATTTTTGGGGGTCGGTGCCTTGCTCAAGGGCACCTGAGCAGTGCTCTAAGCACAAGGAGACTCCAGAGTGGACTTTAAAATGGAAGTTAAAGTAAATGTTACTGTGAATCTATGATGTAATAAATGAAGCACAACCCAAAGCAGAGCTCAACTCCGCTGGAATGTTTTATGAGACCCTGAATTAAGACCGTCCAGCAGTGATGCGTGATCTGCTCTTGCTTCTTTTGCTTCGGAACGTTTGAGCGGAAGAAATGAGTCGTTCCGAACGCAGGCGGGCAGCTGTGAAGCTGCAACCTTCCTCCAAAGGTCCAACCTAGGTTTGCTAAAAGGGCCCCAACGTGTAGCTTTTAAGCATCATTAGCATTCAGTGGGGCAGCTTCTGTTAGTTTCTAATGAAATCTTTCACAAACATCATGGGTTCGAGGACAGCCGTCTGCAGGCTTCCCTCCGCAAGGTCAGCTGATTTTGCAGCTTTTATTTGGCATTTGAGTTGTGTTATTTACTTTAACTGCCTGACAAAATAGCGTATTCATGACTAGGTCTTTAAAAGAAGGGATTCTGCCAAATTATAATGGGCTTTCAAAATTATTATGGTATGTCTTTTTTCGTTTTGGTTTTTTTTTTTGTGGAAAATTTCCCAGAAAATGAGACTTGACAGTACAATTGTGATAAATTGTTTAGTCCTGAATCAGCCGTAAGTTGTCTGTGTAGCTGTTCATGATAGTTGACAATAGGCTAACGCTAGCAGTTTGTTTGGTGTTGAGTGTTAGCCTGTGTTTAATATTTACAATCAGAGCTAAAGACATTAGCACTGTGCATAAAGTAAACTGGTGTATGCATGTTTACATCAAGAAAAGCTATATAGGTGATCTATTAGTCGGGGGGGGGGGTCGTATCTACGGTGGAGCAGGAGGGCTGAGAACTTGCTCTTACAACTGGAAGCTGGAAGTGACACCACAAAGACAGTTTGTGTTCAAATCAGCTGGCACAGCCTGTCTGGGGGGGTGGGGGGGGCGACACTCTGAAAGACTCAGAAGCAAACGCAGCACAGATTTAAAACTTCAAAGCTGAATAAACGAGAAGAAAAAAGACTGAAGTGCTTCAAGGACTTCTGTTTCAAGTGACTAAAACCTGTGATTCTGGGCTACAGGTGGGGGGGGGGGGGCAGTGGACGGACATTAATTGTAAAATAAAGACAGGAGAGCTCTTCTAACGTCTTGAATCATCTCAAACGCTGCCTGGTAATAGGCTACTCAAATTAGCAGGTAGAAAACTAAGAAAAATCCCTTGATTTTTGAATAAATAGCTTGGAAAAGCAGCAAATTAGAGACGAGATCTCTGCCTGCTCAGGATCAGAAGGAACCGCTGGTTTCCCTGACGCCACATTGTGCTCCTCTGCTGTTTTCTTCATCATCATTTGTTTGCCCCCCCCCCCCCCCCCGTGCTTTCCGTCTGTAGGCCTTCCTGCGCCGGCTGTTGAAGGTTACGTCTGTAAAAAGCCATGGGAGCTATCAGACGTGGGATTAGGCCGCGGGACACGGCCCTTATAAATCCTGGTGGTCGTGAAAGGCTGTGAGGATCTATCGATCCGGTGTAATGGTAGAGGTACAGTAATGCCAAAGGCTTAGGCGGCTTTATCTGCAGATGGCACATTACAGCCCCCCCACGTTGACTGGATCTGATGTTGCTGACAGACTGTTGCTGTCAAACATGATGGCCGTTACAAGAGGAGAAGCTCACATTGGCACCTTCTCTCTTTAGGAACACCAGCTCCTCCTTATATCCACCTTTGCACATCTGTTGCACCCTTTTTAGGCTCCATCAGTGTTCGTGAATTAACCATGAGTTCCGAGAGCCAATACCTGGCTCCCAGCAGCCTTTCTCCTGAGCCCAGCCAGCAGACGTCCGCCCCCTCTCGGCTAATCTGTAGCATCTCTCGGGGTGGCACCTCGCAGATGGTCATTTATCATCACTGACAAGTCAAGCAGATCATGATGCAACACCTACTCTGTGGCTACGTCTGACATGTTTCAGCCCATTCCCGCTGCGCAGAATGACGCCGCCGCCGCCGCCCCCACCTGCAGATTCGCCGTCCAACTGTCCCTCGGTTGGGACAGTTCTCCCTAAAGAGTGACCGCTTTAATTGATTGACAGAGCTCTAGTCATCCAACTGAGGAAACAGGAAAGTCCCCTAAAGTGGTTCGCATTTATTCACTATACTTTTAACATATTCAAGGACGTGTGACGAAGGAGGAATGTTCTGCTTCTCCTCCTTAGTCTGTAAATGAAACAATGGCAGACGGATGGACGATATGATGGCGCGATCTGAAGGGACTAAAGATATATTATTGTAAAGCTTCTCCTTCTCTATTGAAATCAGCTCATCTGAAGCTATTCCACACTTTCATGACACAGCAAAATTCCATTCCATCCCATTAATCCGACTCTCTCAACAGAGACACCATTTCTGTTCCATAAAAGAGGCCGACTCTCTAATGCATATATTTATTTAACAAAATGGCTGCTGAATTCCTTTTTAATTCGATCCTCTCCCGGTTAAGTTGCGGCGTGTCGGTGCGAAGTGTCAAACGGGGCATTTTCCGACGCTGCAACAATGAATGTGTTCAATTAAAGCCAAAATGAAAAGGCTGATGCAGAATTATTGCCTCTTCCCGCATTCAATAAGTAATTGAATTTAGGCTGCTAAATTAATATCCTGTGCACTGCTTCCTTATTCCTAATAATTCTACTTTAATGCTGCTACCATTGCTGTTACAGAACTATTAAAGAAATAAAATAAGAGAGAGAAACCAAACTTTTACCAGAGGTACCTATAAAGGTAACGTCCCGATGTCCAACTGCTGCTCTGAGGTGGACAGAACATTGCTTAAAAATGCTCAAAGACGCTCGTGTAGAACACCAACAGGACTGGTTAATGTGTATTTTATTGGTTAGTGAAGCTGGAGCTGTTGGAGGAAGCTGAAAAGTCGAGATTGGCTGCTAAGACTGAGCGACCAACCTCCAGGAGGTCAGAGATGGCCCTCAACCATCCACGGGGGGAGGTGAAGAAGCCACACGAGTGTCTGCTGCATGTTTCAGGGACGATATTTAATGATCGTGCTTGTTCAGGCGCCCAGTGTTTAACACAGATGTTGCCATTTGATGCATACGGCGTTAGCATCGAGCTAATGCACATCTGCAGCCCCCTGGCAGGGAACGCTCCCCCCTGAGCTCTGTGTCGGAGGCTCTGTTCTACAGGCCGTCAAAATTTAAAAGGACCAGTGCACAGACGACTAATCACGTTTATTTCCCCAATAACTTAAAACTGTTTGACATCTTACTGCTAATAAAAAAAAAGAGAGAACTTTTAATGATAAAGGTTCAGTACGTTTTATACTCTTATGGAGGGTTTATGGTTGAACACACCTTCCTTCTCGCTGTCATACACGCCGATCTTTACTTGTCGTGTCTTATTTAGCAAACGAGCTCGAACGCCTCTTGAACCCTCTGAAAGCACCACAAAGCACCGGTCGTCATATTTATGAGGCCTAAAATGTCGCGGTAAGACTCATCTGCAGCTGATTTTCCCAGCTCCTGTCCGTGATCTCATCCTCCCCTTTCCGTACTTTTGTCCTTCCTTCCTCTTGGCGTCTACCACCTTCTCATTGCTCCCTGCTGCTTTCCAGATAATTAAACCGAGGGAATTTGAGATGATTAAAAAACTGACACGCACTTCATCTGTATGAGAATTGCCTTTCCTTTATTCCACGTCTGCCATCTAAGCCATCCTGGAAGCCTGTCCAGATTGACCGTCTCTCTTCTCTATTACTGCACAAATGCACACATTTACAGTGGCGGCTCATTAAAATTAGAGCGACAGCAGCAGCAGCAGCACCAGCCGTGCACGTGCAGCCGGGGAGAGCCGTGCGCTCCTTCCAGCTGCTGTTTAACCTGCGAACACTCCGCTCCTCTGACAGCGGATCAATACAATATCTGGTCGAAGGGTCACGTGTCCCACAGCCCGTGGGAAAGATGACGGCCCAGAGAAAGGAGCGGGGAAGCAGAGCAGAGGTAACCAAGAATGTCGGGGAAATGGGAACGTCCAGGCGGCTGGGAGGGAGCGCCGTTAGTTCGCTCTGATGCTCCATGGGTTATTTTGTGCTTCACTGCTTTTGTTGTGGAAGAAAGCGCGTGATTGGTCTCTTTGTGGTGGAGCTTCGGAGGCAGGAGCAGACAGAAGTGATGCTAACATGCAGAAGGTGGTGAAGCCTTTCTCAGGCTTGTTTGTTTCTGATTCCGCTCCATCTTCACCTTGACTTGGGTTCAGGTCGGGACGGTTCCTTCAGGGGGGTGTGGAGGCTCCAGGCCGAGATGGGTGATGGAACCCCCGCAGTGTGTCCCAGGACTGCTGCTGTGTCTCTTCCCAGATGGGCATTTCCATCACGCCCCCTGAGCAGATGCATGGATCTGGAAGAGCTCTCCGGGTTTTCTCTCATGAGCGAAAAGCTTCTGGAGGCTTTAATTTAAAATCGATACAGGTGGCCAAAGGTTAAAACGCCCATTGTGACTCTGGATGTTTTTAAGTGCCACTCATTAAATCTTCCTCAGGGTCCCCTCGAAAGTCCTTAGTCGTTTGTGAGGCTCCACAGCAGTCGAGATGAACAGCACAGATGGAAGAATCATGTCGTCTTCCAGATCGATGTCACAGCTGAATTCCCTGATCAGAAATGCCCCCTCGTCCCAGCGAAGGAGGACGCAGATGCTGACACGCACGCGTTCACAAGGGAACGCGGCCAGAATGAGGTGATGGTTAATCAAGGAGGAAGAAGGAGTTCCCTCACACGCTGCTGCATTTGGTCAGACAAGTAGAGTCGCCAGTTGGTGCTCTTGAATTGCTTCAACTTGAGGGTGGAGCCATGAAGAGGAGCCAACCATCTGAGCTCATACTGGCGTCTCATCGACCTTGACGAGGTCACATCCTGGAGGCTGCATGATGCGCTTGTTTATATATTCTTGGGTGATGTGACCCTTATAGAATTCATACCACCTTCTCCCTCTCTGCCATCTCACCTTTCCGATTGTCCTTCCCTCTAATCCTTTTATTCTCCTAATGATGCAGACTGGACCAACAGGACGTAGGTTCCTCTGCCCTGTAAGAAAAAAACAAAACGGCCAAGCAAACAAACCGAATAGGGGCTTATTCCATTCATGTGAAGAAGAGATGGAGGAAGAGGAGGACAGAGGATCATAGAACAGGAAGTACGCCTGAGCCAGAAAGAAAGAGCTATGGATGGATGGATGGATGGGTGGATGGATGGGTGGGTGGGTGGATGGGTGGATGGGTGGATGGGTGGATGGGTGGGTGGATGGATGGGTGGGTGGATGGATGGATGGATGGATGGGTGGATGAATGGGTGGGTGGATGGATGGGTGGGTGGGTGGGTGGATGGATGGGTGGATGGATGGATGGATAGATCCACATTTGAAAGACAGTAGGAAAACAAAGGGAGACAGCAACTCAACACAGACTCACTCTCAGTCTGTCTGTCTGCTGGTGACATATTAGTTTAATCAAGTGGGGCTGTTTGGAAAAGGGAACGGATCCTTCGACAGAGCGATTAGCATTCAGGTGTCCTGACACTGGTCCTTCCTCATTTCATCTCTCTCTCTCTCTCTCTCTCTCTCTCTTTCACACACACACACACACACACACACTCTCCTCTCTCTGATATATTTTGATGTATTCAGGAGGCGACTGAGTGAATAAAGATCTACCCACAATTTGCCCATTTTCTATACGTATGTAAATCAGCGAACGGATTTGCGAGGACGAACTTATGCAAACGGTTTTGTGGGTGCTTCTGCGCGTGGGTGGGTGTGCGTGTGCCCGTGCACGCGTGTTGTTCCCAGAAGTGGACCGCCTGCAGCCTGTGTGCCACCTGTTATTTTGTGATAGCTCTAACCCAATAAAGAGCGGAGGGAGACAGAGTGGCAGAGGCTGTCATTTCAGGGTCGAGCAGACCACACTGTCTGAAAGGAAACCTCCCTCCTCCCTCTGCGCGCGCGCGTGTGTGTGTGTGTGTGTGTGTGTGTGTGTGTGTGTGTGTGTGTGTGTGTGTGTGTGTGTGTGTGTGTGTGTGTGTGTGTCTGTGTGTGTGTGTGTGTGTGTGTGTGTGTGTGTGTGTGTGTGTGTGTCTGTGTGTGTGTGTGTGTGTGTGTGTGTGTGTGTGTGTGTGTCTGTGTGTGTGTGTGTGTGTGTGTGTGTGTGTCTCACATCACTATCTTCATGGGGTTATTGGATGCACAGACCTGAATACGAGGGGCAGCTGACTGAGGCCTCCATTAAACACGGCGGCGGATCGTTTAAAGCTCATTCGGAGGAAAACGAGTCAAGACTTGATCACAGATTTAACTTGATGTGGGATGTTTAAAGGATGTTTGACAGCTTTCGGGGTGAGAGCTGGGTCCGACGTCCTGACACACACTGCAGAACCGGTGCTACTCTTGGGTTAATGGCAGATTGGGAGTAGACAGGAAATGAGGCCGCCTGAAATGTTGTTATCTTTCCGCTGCGCACGAGTGTTTGTGTGTCTCGGGGGCGAGCTGGTTAATAGATTTGTTTCCATGTGGAACCTGAGTGAGTGATAATGAGCCTCTGGTTGCTGTAATGTCAGCGGGTCGACTGCAGTCTGCTCTCTCGGTCTCTTTATGGACCAACACCTCTAAGCTGGTGGACACGGCTGTGCACACAATCAAACCGCCCCCAGCACCAAAGCCCCCGGACGGCTGAAACAAATATTAGACACATCATCACCAGGAAGCTTTGCACCAGGAAACCTGGCGCTGCTCGCTGGATCCAGCCTCAGCGCAGCGAGGACGCGGCGAACGATCCGGAGCCGTCGCACCTCAGAACCCTCAGGACCCAAATCACATCCCATCGAATGGGGCTGATCAATAGCTGGGCTTTGTTGGAGTCATATTCACTGAGATCGCAGCTCCCCACTGAGGCTCTTTCATCTGGATTCCCCCTCGTGTGATTACCCGTCAGATTAGGGGCGTTTTAAACCTTGGCTCTGCTCAGCTGATTAGTTCTGCCTTGGAAGCACCTTTAAGGGTCAGCTGTTACTGTGCAGTCTTTATTGGCAGGAACAGCAGTATCCAGCCATAACCGAACCGGATCAATACGGCCCCCGCTCACTCCTCTCAGTGTGAGCCGCATTAAAACGATGATTAGGCCGATTGATATTCTTCCGTTTCTAATATCTTTATAATATATTAGAAGGTTGTTTTTACCAAAGCTGACGAGGCTCCTCTGCCTAGGCATCTGTTCCATCCATAAGACTCAATACAAGTGTGAAGGGTCAGTGTGTGTGTGTGTGTGTGTGTGTGTGTGTGTGTGTGTGTGTGAGAGAGTCACAACAGTTTAACTTCAAACGCTCTATTCTGGTATTAAGGGCATTTAGTGAGCAGCCAGCCCCACAAGTCTGCTAAGCTGAGGTGAATCAAGTGGGTGCTCCTGGCTGCCAACGCTCTTTATGCAAATTCCTTCCATAACGCTGCAGAGCAGAAAACCAAATCTGCGTTAAGAAGGAGGAACCGGCGTCCTGTGGAAGGAGCCCTTTGTGATTCCTGATGGGATTCCTGAAGCCTCAGTGGCCCCCCCATTGTGGGAGTGGGGTCACCCATTGGCTTCCTAGAGACTGACTTGGTTGGTATTTACATTAAGATGGGTTGTTGTGTGTGTGTGTGTGTGTGTGTGTGTGTGTGTATGTGTAGGTGTGTGTGTGTGTGTCCATGCTGGGCCAGGAGCAGCAGCTAAAAGCTCCCCTGTGGTTATATTTACTAATGGAACACCAACCTTTTCATTTGAAACAAGCATCGCAAATACATAAATGGCGTTTGACGTCCATTTTCATCCCCGCTAGTTTGTTTGCGGATAAATGTGCTTATGCACGGACGCATACGCCACTGATTAATGAGGCTAATGAGGAGCTGGATCGATTTCTTTTTTCTGACTCATTACTGGATTCTACTTTACTGTCATCCAAATTGTATCAATCCAGCTTACACCCCTTCAAGTACAGTCTATTGATTAGCTGTCCAGACAGGCCCACACAGGGTCTGTTTCTGTGTGTGACTGAGCATGTGTGTGCATGTGTGAGGGGGGGGGGATTAATTCATCTACAAGTGCATTTCTGGTGTCCAGAGGTGCTTTGGCTCAAGGTTACACACAGTAAAACGGCCTAGCCTAGCCTAGACTAGCCTAAAGCCTAGGCTAGGCTAGGCTAGGCTAACCTGCATGAACAGTACAGTATAGGCTGCCGATTAGGCCTCACACAAGGAAATTTGTGTGCATGTGAGGGAGGTCTGCACTGTCTCTATTTTGCTTCAAAACATCACAAAAGGATGAAGGGTTGTTGTTGGGGCAGCAGCAGCTCGTCTCTGTACTGTCCTGTCCATCATTTAGGAACAACAACACACACACAGCTCCATTACCGCGGAGGAGTCAGAAAATGAGCTGTCAGGAGAAGAGAAAAAAGGAATAGTTTTGCTGTACAGCAGCGGAAGAGTGATGGCTGCACACAGAGGGACCTACCAGCTCAGGGGCTGATGGAGAGAGAAACCTTGACACCAAATTACCGTCCACCTGAGCTGGGGCTGACATGAGCTGTCAGCTCACCCTGTTTTGCTTTGTTTTTAACACACCGCCACAGACGTGCAGGTCAGAACAGCAGCATGGACTGTTATTCAGTTTTGATGCGCTGGGCTGTTTTTCAAAGGCATTTATCCATTTTTGGGGGGGCTTTAAAAGCCAGAACTCATTTCGAAACATTATTACAGAAGTGATTTTCACAGCAACAGGAACAGCAGCTTCTCATTCAAATGTTTGCCCTTGGGCAGCAAATAGCCCCAACGCGGCCACTTCGGTGTATGAATGTGAATGAATCTTATCTCTGCTGATGAGCAGGTAGCAGATAGTCTGGTCGCCTCTGTAATTTGGACACCTGGATCCCGTGTGTGCGCGCGCGTGTGCACGCACTAATGATGGATCCTTATCATTCACAGAGTGAAGCTTACACAAGCTTTTCAGCTTCCTCCACCAACGTGACCTCTGACCTGCTCAGAGCTTATTGGCTCCTCTGCAGGACAAGGGAGGGCACCTCTTAACCCCATGACAAAGATCGACAAACGTGTGTGGGGGAGCCCCCCAGGGATGATCATGCATTAGTAAAGCGGTGGGAACATTCTTTATCTTCTTTATGCAAGCCGAAGTGTATCAACAGTTTCATGTGGATTTATGAATCATAGAAAATGCAAACCGCAAGATAAAATCAAGGATTTTTAATGTATAATTGGCCCTGTTGCCCCCCCCCCCCCCACACACACACACACACACACACACCCCACCTCACTCGCAGCTGAATCCATCAAAGATAATGAAAAACTGCTACGTTAGTTCCAAGGTAAGATGCTAATGCTAACTAACAGGCAGTTGTTAGATACAAGACATTAATAGATTTATTAAAAGTTACTAATGTTTTAACATCGAGGCAGGTAGTTGTGCACCACATGAGGCTTAACAATATACCAGATAAATGTGGAGTATATCCAATGTATTGATCAAACCCACAACACGGGAACAATATCTCAGTTTGCTATAAACAAATGGAAAGCATACCATTTAGCAACGGGCTAACAGATGACTATAGGGAGTCATAAATCAAAGATATTTTAAAATAAAACAATTTATTGAGTTACCCTGCAAGACCATTGTTGTTCTTTTATACGTTTGTTCCGCACATGAATCGTCATGATGTGAGTCTTACAATATTCACGGTGACCCTTTTTCAAACTATTTTCAAACTATTGCTCAGGAAAGATCCCGATTGCAGCTAACAAGATTTGATATTTTCCTTCCCGTAAACAGAGACGAGAAACTTTGACCTGATCAATTACAGAATCTCTGGAAGCCTTGATGAATAAATAACAGTTATTCTTGTTGTCAGGGACATTGCTGGCGAAAGACACGTCTGCCACGGCTCACGTTGTTCATAGCAGAGCTGCTGCCAGATGCTAACGCTTGGACTCTTGAATATACCGAAAATCAAGCTCCAAATGGTGATACAGTGCGTTTCACTGCAGTTTCAGGTGGTTTTTGCCTCCTTTTGGAGTTCTGCTGTGCTGAAAATGAGCACAGCTGTGCTGCTGCTCTTGTGTAACACTTCTATAGTTAGGTGCCAAAGGCCACAAAGTATCGCCGCTCCTGTGGTGATTTTGCTTTGTTAAATTCTCTGCCTCCTGTAAAAGCTCCGGGGCTGGAGACTGAAGTGCTGAGGAGCAGCGAAGACATGCTGGTTCCACTACAGGTGGCAGGAAGGAGGAAACAGAGACTGTTAAGTCCAGGACCAGCTCTCCGCATGGTCGAGAACTAACCTCATTCACAGCGTTCCATGAAAGAGCCATGATGATCACCGTTATAGTAGAAACTGAACGGAATTACACGTAAACCTCACAGACTTGCAGTTATTTCATTTTCTTTTATTCTGTTCTGCAGGGAAACGTGATCGGATCGTTAAATAAAAATGACCTCTTGAGTTGGAGTCTGTTGTTTCCATGTTTACACGTCTGGTGATGGTGATGTATGGCATCACGTACATCTGGAGGGGATCCTTCCAGCTGCAAATCTATTACCAGCCTGCAGGAGAGGCTTGTTCTCAGTTTTTATGTCTCCGTTAACTCCCATTGACTGAGACATTGACTGATAGAGCCGACCCCCCCCGCCTTCATGCTACGCCGCCATTTTAAGACAGACAGCAGACGGCGATTATTATTCTTTATTGCACTTTAACCATAATAGAAGTCTTTGCAGACTCTATATCCGTGTTCATTTATCAATGGCTGAGCTGGAATTTGTCTCTGAAACGTTTGATGGATCCTTTGTGCTTTTGAACTTCTGTATTAGCGGCTAAAGGAAACTGCTTCAGAGTAGCGCTGACCCTGGCAGAATGATGCGTGGCCTGGGCAGGACGCCGGAGCCGGCGTTCATCACTGGTGCCACGCCGTCACACTGGCGGGGGTTCTGCCAGGGTGGGGGCTGGACTCGCTCGGTGGCTCAGACCACGCAGTTAAAACACAACATACGCAGAGATTTATGTTTATTTTAATGCGTAGCCAAAAAAAACGGGTGATCTGGAGAAGAAAAGAGAAAAAAAGGGCTCACTTAGAGCAGCAGCAACGTGTCTCAATGCTGACACACACATTCACACACATATTGGAAGCTTAATTAATTCCCTCTGATCGCGCTGCTGTTGAAGCGAGGCCTTTGTGAACCCAGATAAGCAACAGGCCAGCAACTCAGAGGAAACGACTCTTGGCTGAGCTACGATTGTGCTGACGCAGTGGAAGCGGGCGTAAAACTATAGCTGGTAATTACAGCGAGCCACGGAATCGCGGGCTACTGTTTATTGTTGGGAGCTCTGATCGTTTCGGGCTGTGAACTACGACACCCCCGCTGCCCCCGCAGAGCAAACTCCCCCAGCATGCATCTGTCTTCACACGTCCTCCAGCATGTCCAATTTCCATCATGATCGATCCAGCCATTCGAGGAAAAAACAAAACATAACGCTCGCTTCCTCGTGGGTGAGAAATCACCTGTCAACGGATTTTCTCCTGTGTTCGTTCCCATGTGCGTGCGCGCGTGCGTGCGCACGTGCTGCCAGTGTACTCAGCACAAACGAGCTTGGAGGAGATTCAAAAGAAGCATTCCGATGAACTGGTGTTCCGAGCTGACGCAGCGGAAATTCGCCAAAGTAAGCATCGAACATTTCGAGCTGGCCTGGGGGAAAGTGAGAGAGCGTCAGACCGAGACGGAGTCTGTGGATTCATAAATGCGAGGAATCGGAGGTCAGAGGATGCAAATGCACCATGCGAAGCCCCGTGAGACTGTAGCACTGGAAGTGTGTCAGATAATTATGAAAGCTATCTTTTCTCCAGACCTTTAATACGCCTGGGGCTAAAAACATGCACATTCTATTGACTGGGTACTGTGAGTGGATAGTGGGCGTGTCCTGTGGTGGACCAATGACCTCTGACCCTGATTAGGAAAAGTGGCAGTTAACAGAAGACGGATGGAAGTTGTAGGCACGATTGCCCGTCAGAAACAAGACGCAAGAAACATCAATTAGGAACTGGTCTGTCGTTGTCAGAGCGGATATCGTCTTGATAGCGGTGCAATTTTAGCTGTCCAAGGGTGCGCAGGGCAGACAGACAGCTATAGCATTAGCCACCGTGCGACATATAGGACACCGTGAGACATATAGGAATAAAAGTTTAGCTTACAATCCTAAACTACCTGGTACAAGTGTAACTGACAGGAGTGAAGGAGGATACGAGGAGGTGAGAGGAGGTGAGATAAAAGAGGAAGGGAAAGATGAGTGGCGTTGGAGAGCAGGTGCTCCCGGAAGAGCTGCGTCTTCGAGAGCTTTTTGAAGGAAGAGAGGGTTGGCCCTGCTCTGATGGAGCTCAGGAGGTCGTCTATCGAGGATCAAAGTACGAGAATAGTCTGGATTACCGTTCCAGTACAGACGCGGAACGTGGTGGACGAGGGGTAGGATGGGCTCATCGAAGAGGGAGCAGATCCGGCTGGTGCTCTGTAGGTCAGCGCACCTTTTTCATACCGTGCTTCGGGATTACTATACTTGTGAGACATGGAGGCATCTGCTACCGAGACGCTACCGAACAACAGTCTCTCGTCTCGTCCTCTTAACCGCCTTATCCCTTTTGGGGTCACGGGGAGGGTCAAAGGCAGGGTCCATCTGAACTGTAAGTGGAGTCACCAGTTCAGGATTTGGGACCTTGCCAAAGGCACCTTGGCACCTTCCCCTACTACCAGAACACCTTCCATGTGTTTGTCAGCACCGGGGTCGAGCCGCGCTCCTCAGCCCAGTTCCCCACACACTGAGCCACCACCGCTGCCGAGCAACACGGTGTTTTTGGAACACCGCCGTCCCTGAAATGTCAGCACATCAAAGCAGCTTGCTTTCACTAACAGCAGCACGGAGCCGGACAAATGTTTGACATTTTCAGTAACTGCCCATGCAACTAACTATTAACTGCAAATGGATTTTGAAATATAGCTTCCTGGGGGCAGGAGTGAGCCACATGCTGCCCGACCTGCATCATGGGACCAATCGGGAGGTATTAATTATGTCAGCAACCAGATATTTCTGCTCTGTAGTCACCAGTTGGGGTTTCGGTGTATTGTCCGATTGGTCCCGCCTCCCCTCTCCTTCATCACACATCAGACGCGTCACACTAACGTTGCTCACCTCCGTCCCATCCTTTCCTCCAAAGGCCGCTGAAACACTCCTCCACATCTTCACCACCTACAGACTCCATTACTGCAACCCTTCCTTCCAGTGTCCTCCAAAAACTACATGTTCACAACTCAGCTGCCCGGCTGCTCGCCCACTCCTGCTCCGGAGAACACATCACTCCTCTCCTCTGCCACCTTCCCTCCTTCATCACCTTCACCTCCATCATCCCTTTCGAAGCTCTGAATATCTGGCACCCCCATACCCAACTGATCTCCTCTACCCCCACTCCCCCACTTGTCTCTGCTCCGTGGACGCCCATCTTCTCACCATAACTTTGAATTCTTTATTATCACTATTGTTATGAATCTTAGTAAATCATTGAAAGACAAAATGTCAGACGTCTGAAACAGCCTGCTATATTTTTTTCTGATCTCTGGTCTCCATAAATTTCCTTTCAAACATCACGGCGTCACACTATCGACTGTCCAGGCTGATATGTTTCCTTGCCGATCCAGAGTCAATAATAATGGACTGGAGGTTTTCCCATCCGGGCGTTTTGTGCTTCTCTTCAACAGTAACTGTTACAAAAATAGTAGGCCAGGCTTCTATCGTCGGGAGAACATTTATGATGATCTTCAAGGGTGTAAAATGAAAACCCAGCAGCTTTTACTGCCAACAGTGCACACTTCCTTGGTGTTACGCTGCTGTACGGTCTCTTGTGTATTATGTGGATTATGTAAGCAGGTGCTATAAAGAAACATCAAAGCTGCACTTTTATGCTGAACTTAGATGGAGCTTCTGATGTTTTGAAACCACCCAAATCGTTGGGATGGTGGTGGATAAATGTCTGTAAGAGAGGTTGGAGGACAGATTGCTGCTGGTAGATTAAAGTCAGAGTCGGATGCTTCAGAACTACTATTCATGTTGAGCGTAGATCAGACCACGTAGAGTCGCATCTCAAAAGTTCCACAGGCTTTAACTACAGGCAAAATTGAGCTGCTAATTAGGTGGAACTAAGTGGAGATGTGGAAGTAGGCTGGGACGCGACGTGCTCGCTCTCACACATCCACCGGACAGCTCGCAGACACAACCAGAGCACCAGGGGCACCATAACAACATACAGGGAGAGACCGCTGCTAACAGGCCGGCTCCCTCCAACATCTGAGGGAAACACATTACAGCTGATCATTAGGGATCCTAATGTCCCTGCTATCGCTTCTGTCCATTTTCTTTTTTCTTTTTCCAGCTTGTCTTTTAAAGCCGGAAGCCAGGAGCGAGTCTGAAACTCCAAATTTAACAGCTCGGTTTCACATTTACACCCGGACAACCTGTCAGTAGCGCAGCAGTCAGCCTGATGGCGGCGATGGCGAGGAGCCGCGTTCCACGCCAACACTCCAGACACAAATTGCTCTGAATTAGCATAATATTTTCATTATTCAGTTATTATAGTTTATCCACCAAAAGTCACGCTCAGCCCAGATGTAGCAGCAGATCATTCACAGGCTTTTGGGGGAATCTAAATGCTGAGGAAATTGCACAATTAATTTCTTTGAAAGTTTTATACAAATCCACTAAATTGGATTGGTGTGTTTACACTAGTTTTTCCATCGGAAGTTCGCAACCCGACCTACTGTCACCAGGACACTCTGCAGAAGGGAATTGTGATGTCGGGAAAGTATTCTGGGCTAAAAGTACCAAAGAAAACACAAAGTGGGGGTTCATCTGCGAGTACAGTGGTTTAAAAAAAAAAGTGCGTTAGCATATAAAAACCCTTCTGTCTCAAGTCTTTTTGCCCCAAGAAAATGAAGCCCAATTTATAATAAATGGGTATTAATGGTGAGGAATCTAAATGAATCCACAGCAGCTCGGTCGTTAAACTAATTAAAGCTTCTACTTATTTCAGATTACACACCAAATATTATTCATAGTTGTGAGTAAATGCACAGCGAGGGTTGAAGTTATTGGGTTATTTTTGCATTATTTTAGAAATATGCAGTATAGCATATCCATATTCATCTCAACCAATAGATTAGATTTGCAGCATCAACCACAAGGTCTCCATCGTTTGGGGCCACATTAATATCGAAAGCATTCCTGAAGAACAATGGGAATAATCAATGATGCTCCAGCACTCGGTGCCTCGCCCATGTTCCTGCTTCCAAAGTCTGGTAAAATGATGTTTAGGTGGCAACACAAATCCTCCAGTGCATAAGTATTTGGAGATACATATCTTACTATACCAACACCACCCTGGGAACAAGAGGCACACATAATAAGAGGGTGATATCCTCCTCAGGAGAACCGCAAATATCCCGGAGAGGAAACCAAATACAAGGCTGCGCTCCATATATGAGTTACAGTCTGGCTCCTGCTCATGTATATTCTGGACAACATGATTAAACATTAAATTTATGTGAGAACTGAGAAGCAAGAAGCTTAACTTGGATTCATCGTGTTTTAAAGATGATGCCCCCCGAATGGTGGCACGGTTTCTGAAGGTTTTCCCCAGCGTTTGCCAGGATCTTGGAGCTGTGCTCTGAGAACCCCACTGAGAATCGATGAGAGGGTCACAAACTCCAGCCTCCTTGTGGTCGCCCCGTGTTTTCAAATAGATGAACACACCACATGTCTCAAAGATACAGAAGTACTCTATAAGCAGTTGTCTTCGTAGGGGAAAAGGTAGATATAAAAAATGAGAAGACTCCTCCCGTCATCACAGTGAAAGTGATCAATACATCATAAACACAGGCCTGAGTCAGTGTTGTGCCAGAAACCTGATTGAAATGATAAATAATCTGGGTTTGAGCAGAGAAACATTCTGGAACAATTTTCAGATTGACAAATAAATATTAAAGTCACCGAAATAAGACCACGTACGTTCCACGGACAGAAATGACCGGTGGGCAGCGGCGGGCACGGTCTCGATAAGAGGACCGCTAACAACACTGCAAGACTCCGTAGTGGTCAGAAGAAAACCAAGAAACAGTCAATTTGCTTGGAGGTGATTCACAACAGACCAATAAAAGAGCTCTTACAGCAGGTCGGGAGGAAATATTTTTGGATTTTGTAGTTGGAGTTGAAGGAAATGTTCTGGCCAGTGTATCAAAATGGCTGATTTAACAAATTCATGCTGTGTCTATAGGAGGTTTTCATCCACTTGTACAGGCTAAAAATACTACTGAAATGCTGAGACTACAGTGTATCCCCCCCCCACCCCAGAGGAGTTAGCAGTGCCTGGATGTGATAAATATGGCTCAGACCGTGGGCAGGATGGTGAATATCCAGAGGGGATCGGGATAAGTTCAGTAGTCTGAGAGACTCTGAATGATGGCACCACAATATTGGTTCTGACAGTTTGGAAATGTAACGTATGTAGTAATGAGGAGGCTGGGGTGCTGCGCGTCTATCCACCGGGTGAGGTGGCGTGGACAGCAGCTGGTGGCAGGGGAGCAGATGGTGGCTGCAACAGTGACCGACGGGGACGTTCGCCGGCCCGGGAAGGAAGAGGAGGGACAGCCCGGAGGGGGGGGGGGGCGAGGAAAGGTTTGACAAGCAAAGGGAAAAAGGTCATTGGGTAGTGAGACGAGTGGAGAGAGAGGAGAAAGGAATGAATTTTCATTAGGACGGGGAGGGGGAAGACGGCGCTCTGTCAGAATTTAACAAGGACTGTCAGAGCTGAACTCTTAGCTCGGTTCTCTCTGTTGAGGTCACCAGGAAGAAAAGGGAGGACACAGGACAGATAAAAGGGTCGTGGCGGGGGGACATCAGAGGGAGAGGATCACCCCAAGAGTCCAGGATCATCCCACCTCAGACCGGGTGGAGGAGGGCGGGGCCTAGGTTAACAGCCTGGAGCAAAACTACTTTACAGGCTGAGCAATGAACCCCCCACTGGAAGGAGCAGAAGTTTTATTTCCTTTATCCCAAAAATGTATTCCCACATCGTCTGATTTGCAAATCTTTGTCCCTGCATTAAATGTTGGTGCAAATCCAGACCAAGAGGTGGATCCAGGAATTTTAAATGAATGGGAGTGTTTGGCTTTGGCAGAAGTGTGTGTGCTATTAAATGCTGTTGTCGCTGCCTAAAACACAGCAGGAACGCCACAGATTAATTGTGGTATCCGGGTGTTGTGGGTAAATGAAAGTGCATTTGTGGTGTGACTGATGTGAGAGAACCTTCTTCTGGAGGACAAAACAAACCTGCTGTAACTGTAATTATGAGGGGAAAACATCACTTGTTTGATAAAACACATCCATTGCTAATTATAATAACAATGGCTCTATACAACGTGTCACTATTAATTCCACATTACTGTGTGCACATCAGCAGACTGGGTTTTGTTCCAACATCTGGTCTGAACCACAGACGGGCCTCTCATCCCACAGTAGTGACAGGTGAGTGAGCAGCTGTTGATCCGCATTATTTAAAGCATCATTTACAATGTAAATAATAAGAATAATGTTTTAAAAAGACCTTCCATTTCTCCCTGATGGATGCGGAAAAGGTAGAAAACTCAAAACCCAAGGAGTGCTTTGACTCATCGCTCACTTCCGACGAAATTCCGAGTGGTTAACGTTGTGTTTTTGGGGGGAAATCTGTTGAAAATGGAACGAATACTGTCATCGTTGCTTTGATGCTGGGGTTTCTTTCAGCACGCGTGCTTAAAGGCACATAACGAGAAGACATTTAAAGAGCTTGAATAAAATCGACAGTTTCCTTGATCAACTCTTGGTTTGGAACGTTTTGGTTCCCATTAGACAGGAAGTGCTCCCTGCAGGCCTTGTGGAAGTTACCTCATGATGTTCTGGCTCCTCTTGGCTTCCCTTCAACATTTCTTGATAAAACATTAAGGTTTATACCCTCAGGGGAACTGAACCCATGACCTTTGCCGCTGCAAGTGATGTGCTGAAGCATCCAAACCCACAGTGTACCTCCCAGGCTGCCTGGTTGTCTCTCCCCTGTCCTATGCTTCTCTGCACCCCCTTCTGGTCCAACGTGGGCACGTCTTCAGGTGGATATCTCGCAGAAAAATCCTCAAGGCTTCGCAGGTTAATGAGAATTTTTACAACGTATCCGTCCACGAGATAACGCACCCATTAAAGCGATTCCTAATCTGTGTCAAGGACCAAACTCCAGTAGAATAGAGCGGACCGCACACACAAGCTCGTTAAGCTTTTATGAAGATTGCAAAATGTTCATAAAAGGACAGCTCCCCCACAGACTGCTGCACAGGTGTGTCACTGCCACCCCAGAGTAACTCAAAGTGAACTTGCAGTCGTGTTTAGCCCGAATGGAAAAGGAAAAGCTTGGGAATTATTTAGAATTGAGCCTCTGGTAGACATCTGGATTTGCATAATACAAGACATAAAATGTAATCGTTTTAAATAGTGCAACAGTAGGGACGCCTTAGAACCGTGTTCCTTCATGCTGTGAAACACTGGAACCTGAAACACTGATGCTGAAGTTCCACCTCCAGGAAAATGTGTGGAATAGTTTCAGTGTTCTTTTAAAACACTTTTAATTTCTCCTCGTTGCTTTTCAGAGCTGCCGCGTCGTATCCGGGGAGGATTTTATTTCTTTTTGTTGTTTTTTTTAATCTGTGTATGTTGACTGAAATGGATTTGTTGGTCACATGTGTGTGTTTTTGTGTTGGTGTGTGTGTGTGTGTGTGTGTGTGTGTGTGTGTGTGTGTGTGTGAGAGAGAGAGAGAGAGAGAGCAAATTCAACTCATTTATAAAGTATTTGTTGCAGTCAAAATTGCAGGAAGAAAATCCAATATATAATGTACAGAAGATGCTAAACAAAAACTGGGCGGGTCAGCAGGTCGGCGTGCACCCACGGGGTCAACGACCCCTGTAGAGGGAGGAATGGTTCTCTGGTGAAGGTTTTGCTGGATAAAATGGTAAACAGGTTACAAATGGCATCCCTGCTGCGTGTGACCCGTTGAATCAAGCCTCCTTTTATTCATCTTTTACTGTGCTTTCATATTTAATGCACTTAAGTGTTTCTATCAGGGACCAACGTTAGTTTCATCATGGCTCAAACTGATCAGTTTACAAAAAGAGAAACTTCATCTCTGTCTCAGTTTCGAGGGTGTCTCTCACCTGTGGTGACACCGTCTCCTCCAAATAAATGAGAGAATTAATCAGCAGCTCAAACACTCAAACCTCCCTTCTTTCCTTTGTGAAATCCTCGTCTGCTTGTGTTAATTCCGTCCCCTGACGGAGCGGAAGATGAGACCGTCAATCTTAGATGATTTGGTGTAACTCTAAATGATGGAGTAGTTTCCTGTGTGTGTGTTAGACGGTAGAAAATCCGCTGGGTATCAGTTTTGTGTCATCTCACTGTGTAATTTTGGCTCCTGAAGTCAGCGTGAAGGTTTTGGTGCACAGCGAAGTAAATGTGAAACTTTCGCAGCTATTCAAATTTGCTTTGTGGGCTATAATGACGGCTGAAATGAGTTTCTATTCAAGAAATCATTGTCATGTTTAAAGGTCAGCCTTGCGATTCTGTGATACTCAGCACTATTTTCAGACGGAGGCTGACTGTGCAGCCGCACATAACAAGTCTCCGGCCGATTCCTGCAATCGTGTCATCATTTCTCTGGTGTCTGATTGACGCCGTGATTAAAAAATAGCCTGGGATGGAGGGTTGTGGTCGTCAGCAGAGTCTGGGCCGGTTCGCCTGAAGCGTAGACACATTCATCCTCTCTGTGAATTCCAAAAAGAAATTTTAGGCTTCAGCTTGGTTCATGAAAACTGATGACATAAAATCATCACCTGGCGTCACCTTCTGTGAATACGAGCTACAATTGCAATGCGGAGGTGGACCTTGACCTTAAATGTCTCACATGTCCATTACTGGCCTCCAGTGGACCCCTCACACAGGTTGTTCCCCTCCTAATGTGGCTCCCCTGATGTTTCCACACACCTTTGGGCTCATTCACAAACCTTTTAGAGCCCGGTATCGCGTTATGATTCCGTCTTCTAATGATGGAGTTCATTCTGAGATGTAATTATGTTGGAATATTGATCAGATTATTGATCATTATGGGGTACACGTGCTGCATTTTTACAGATGCTGATGGTTACAACGTTCCTTGGATCATTAGGGGAACAGCAGCCTGGTTCTGGTTAGCTTCTCTCCTTTCTTTTTTAAATGTTCAGGGTTGATCAGTTTCAACCCGGCGCTCGCGTCGATGAGATTTTTCAATGCTAAAAGCAGCTCAGGATTTGGCATTTTGACTCTGACCAGCTTAGAACAAGAGAAAAAAGGTTCCTACTGCCTCTAATGCGCCTTTTATAAAGACAGGAATGTGTGCATGCAGGTCTTAATAGACTGTTGCACAAAATGACCTTTTTTTTTACTCAATGAAACCCTCCTTCCTCCTTGTCATCCTCATCTTCCTCTTCCTTTTGACAAACACATTCAAGAACAAATGAAACCAGAAACCAGTCAAGGGAAACACGCTACTAAATTACAGCCTATAAATTGTGCTTTCGGATGGATTTCGAAGGGTTTATTTGTTCCGTGTTCCAGTATTTCATTATAGAAAAAGACATGGGTCTTTACGTAACGCCCGTCTGCAGCTGTGCATTCGACGCCCCACTTTAGCCTTTATTTTATGCCCAGTCTTCATCCCTGTGATTTGATTCCTCCTGGTGGGTTTCAGTGCTGGTCTCACATGCACATAATTACATAAGGGATTCGAGGGACGAGCGAGGATGGCGACACGCTGAGCAGGAGACTCGACAGGGCTGTTTGCTGCAGCCCGGGGAAAATTTCTCTCCCACACAAACAGATACCCACAAAGGATATTACAGGCATTACATAAAATGTCAAAAGACAAAAGGCAATAAAGGAGCCGGGGCGAGTGGTTTCTCTGCCAACACAACACACACAACACACACACACACACACACACACACACACACACACACACACACAGATAAATGTGCACGGATAATGAATTACTGTCTATTCATCTTAGAATTGACAAAACAAGATAGTATTGAATTCCATAAATGAGCAGAGAATGAAAAGAATTAAATTAATCTACCTCACCCGTTGCCGACGGCGCTAAAAAATGCCTCCTTGTTTATTCTCCCTGGATCGCTCCATCTTTTTTTCCTTCTGTTTAGCAATCACAGCTCCCATTGATCTCAGCATGCGCCACAGTAGAAACTAGTTGATATGATAATTAATATTCTATGCTTATCAAAGATGCATCCAAAAATGCTTTTAAATATTTAATTATATTTAAAAATATATATAAATGTAAATGTTTTTATCATAGCTTGACAAAAGGAAGACAAGCTCAGTTCTGTCGCGTACATCAGGATAAATGTGTGGACATATATGTGGGAATACCGAGCAGCTCATCGTTGCCTCCGGCAGGAAGGTTCTGTGCATTTTTCTGTCTGTCTTCCTGTTATGGAAACAACTAAAGTCCTGAACGGATTTCATGGGAATGTTGACGATTCCGGAGGGACTTTGAGCTTGAATCATGCAAAGATCAAAGGTGATGATCAAAGCCATTCCCTGGCACTTCCCTCCTGTGAGGCCTGGTCCTGCTGAAGGTTTCTTCCTGCTATGAGGCAGGTTTCACACTCTGGCTTTGCCTTGTTAGTAAGAATGACTTCAAATGGAATTGAGTGGGACCTTGACAGACCATAATGAGCAGCGATGTGAGTGCATGTGTCCAGAACACCCTGATACTGGCTGGTAAAGGTGCATGTGGCCACATTCAGTACGTGCACGACAGAATGACACGGAGCAGCGGGTGCAGATGGCTGGTGGAAGCACAAACACACGCTAACCACAGGGATCAGGCAGGGAAGTGTGTCGAGAGCACAGAGTGGCGCCGTGCACGTGAGCACAGGCATGTTTGATCCACTCTGACTTCCTCATAGATCTTAGAACAGATTAGAAAGAATCCGATAACACAGCAGCTAACAGCTGCGTCGCGAAAGCTAACGTGGCAGCATCTTCACCCATCTGCACTCATGGGTGCAGATGGGTGAAGGTCCTGACCCCTGGGGTCTGGATCTCCACCCATCACAGCCCCAGGCTGCAACAGAATGAGCGATCCGCTCATTCCTCTGGTCTAAGAGGTTCCTTTTGATCTCTCGGGGCAGCCAGATGTCTCCCAGAACACATCTGCTCCATCCAACTGCGCCTTGACCGGATCAACTAAATCCTATTTTCACAATTCATTCTACAGGTCATAATTATTGATGGTAGTCAGTGATGTCCCCCAGTCAGTTTAACCGGTTTAATTAATTTGGCTGTGTAAAGTGAACTCCTGACATTCACTGATTGAACTAATTTGACACGGCTGATTCTGTTGCAGTGCTGACGTTGATGATAATGAGGAGTTTTTATTACAATATCAGGCTGAAAACTCCACACTGGTCCCCACGTGGAGGGTCGTGCACACTTTTGGAGGCAGCTCACTATGTCTCATGCGTTGTTGGGGTCATTCATACCGTGAATACTGTCTGGAAAATGATTATTCAATGAGCTTTTATCAAAAATTAGACTGACGCTAATTTACATTAATGTTAGTTATTTCTTAATTATTGTAAACACCCCAAGCATAATTGGTCAGACGATGCTGAACCCATATTTAATTGCAAATTTTGTTTAAAACGAAGCTTTTTTTTCCAGTTTTAATTGATTTTCTGGGCTAAGTTAAACATGGGAATTAATGGGGGCAACCACCCGATGTGTTGGCACAAGCCTCACTCGTTAATACCTTCAGGTTAAAGGCTCCATAAGAACTGGAGAACTTTGAAGACTGCACCGTTTCGGGGAACACTCTTTATTCCATCATTTTGGAGGCTTCAGCCGGGTAATTGGGGCCCAAAACGCTCTGCGTAAAGTGAGCGGCAGCCCTGCTCTCCAGTCATTGTCAGAGGAGTCAAAGTCTTTTTGAAGGAAGCGGAAAGAGGAAGAGAGGAGTATAATTTACAGTTCCATTTTCTTTATTAGAAGAGTCAGTTTTACGAGGTCGGCTGACACCGATTAAATTCGATAGGTTCTGCTAACTTAAAACGCTTAAGCTCTCCGGTTCCTCCAGCCTGCATCCATCCAGGGAGCAGAAAGGCTGTCAGCCATCATTAATGGGTGTGAACATTTCTGAAGATGTGACGTGACCTCCGTGCACTCTCTCTCCAGGCTGAGGGTGCACGCACGCCAACGGCACCGTTTCTGACAGCGTCTGAGACCATCAAAACATAATGAGCCCCGCTGCTGCTGCTGCTGCTGCTCCTGTGAGTAAACACATTACAGTATTTAACTGCTCCAGAGGCGTATATTCACATTTCTGGACAGATGTTTGGGCTGTTTGATCACAGAAGGCTCACATGCACATTTATCCACACCAATCAAGCATAACATTGTGGTCTCTGTACCAACTTTAAACCCCTGAAGCGTGCATGCCACCAGCCCCCGGGAGGTGTGCAGTGGGATCTGGCACCGGGATATCAGCAGGTTGTGATTGTAGATTTCTTTTGCTAGTTCTGTTTCCTGGTTGTGTGTTGTCAGTAAGCTTGGTGGTGCACATCAAACTTTCTCAACTCCTTCCTTTAGCTACCATACAATCGTTTCATTATAACCTTCCATAAACACAATATGCTAACAATAACATACAATAACGGTATTACTTCTGCAGCAAACACGTGTCTTTGACTCAGGAATAGAAACGAGAGCATTCCAGCGCACACTGCGAGGCCCCAGTAATTCAGTGACTCCGAATAAATACTAACACTTGAAGTCACGCTCATCGGAATTCATGCGGAGTACGAGTCGTAAATTACGGTCGAAAGTGTCTCGTAAACCATTGTGCGACTGTAGTGCCACAATACATCAGGTTAGGGTGAAGTGAAGTGGCTATTTTGGCTATAACTCAGTGGCTTTGGTAAGAATGCAGCAATGAGCGTTTAGGAATAACAGTCGTTCATGTGCGTGTTCTTTAACACTGGGAGGCTCAGATGAGACTGTGGAGCATATTTGCTCTGCATGATGTCGTTCACCCCACTGGAGGATGGAAGATCTCCATTAGCTGTCTCGCAGGTCTCTGTCACATTTCAATTATGTCATTTTGGCACTTTTAAGCTAAGATATTGTCATAAGGTTAAGAAGGGTTTTTTTGTCTGGTATTAAAGCCTTCCACACCACTGCTTTGGCTCTTTTAAGACTTTTAAAGATGTCTACTTATCGACTTAGTGTGGTGTTTCTGTTCTTATTTATTAACTCCCATCTTTCATGCTGTTGCCCAGGAGAAGCTAAGCTCTCATTCGGAGCAGTGGGCGAGCATCAGAAGTATAGAACCACAATGGTTTCATCATATTTCCCTGGCAGAATGTTCTGCATAGCCTTCAACAACTTAAAATCTTTACCTTTTCAACCGTGTTATTGTTAATGCAGGTCACTTAATCGTAGTTTGTTGCTGCATGTTTGCTTGAATGCTTCCAGGCTGTTTGGTCCTCCAGGGCTGGGTGTTAGCCCCCTTTTCATGGGTCCTCTTTTGGCTCCAAACGCCTTCAATAGAGTAACGGCTGTTTGTGACTCAGCATCTCCTCAACCTTGAGATTGGCAGAAACCTGTTTCTTTTTTAAATCATGTGGTGCATCTGTGAGGTGTAGTTTAGATATGAGGGTTGAAACCGAAAGACAAAATTCCAGGAAAACGAAGGAGCAGAGAAGTTGGTTGATGCTATGACCCCCTAGAGAAGGAAAGAATAACCTATAAAATTGCACTTTATCAGTTTATAGACATTTAGATTTGTCTTGAGAGTTTGCTTTTGTGTTATATTCTGGAACAGAAGACTTAGAACGCCAAGAACCAATTTTGATTGAAGCTGACACTATATAAATAAAGCAGGAATGAACTGGAATCCTGTAGGGACACAATTAATATGTAAATGAGCGTAGATGCATTAGACTCCATGTTTGTTTGCATTTTTCACTAACCAAAGACTAAAGAACAACATTTACTCAGTGGCTGATGCCACGACACCATTCCCTTCACACAAGCACGAATAGAGACCTGCTGTTCCCAAATTTCCCAGGTTTTCCTCAGTTTTCACGAGTCTATATTAAATAGTACAATCAGGCAGCTGCTTTAACGGCAGGATTTCACTTACTCGATATATAGATTCAACGTGTTTCTAGACCTGGTTTAGTCCCAGAAAGGTTTTCACAGCACCAGGATTGTGGTGCATTGGTCAATAAACCAGTCTGAACCAGCAGACTCCAGTTGCTGTGGTGGAAAAATCGATGTGGGGCAGAATGACTCCCATAAAGAAGGGGAGCACCTGTTGGGATCATCCATGTTATCCAATCAAGTTGGGTATTTTCCAGATAATACGACGTTCGGAGCTAAAAATGCAGCAGTTGAGTCTCATCTTTATGAGTTTACAGTTGCCTCGCTGGTCCCGAGCATCCATAAAGATACTGCTGTCGCTGCTGTTGAGAATTCTTAATATATATTTGGGGTTTTTCCCCAGCTGTCAACGTTTGGAGAAAGTGTTGCCCCGTGCATTCTTGTAAGGATGGGATGTGATAATCATCACAGCACACCGCAGATTATTCTGCTCTCATCCCTCAACCAGTCCCAGAGCTGAAGCCCCCATTTGTTTCCATTGTCGTTCCCCCTCGGGGGGAACATAAAGGGGCTGTTTGAATGCATACAGCGTATATTTCTATGTGCTATTTATTGTTTCTGACAGCAGCGCAGCCACATCCTTTATCCCTCATCTGCACGGCTTTTATTTTGACGGACTTATTGACTGATTCCTGCTCTGGGTCTTTCTATGAGAACTCTGTCTGTTCTCCTCATAGATGTGGGAATTTCCTCTAGTGTCCGCCTTCCCTGGCAGTTATGGCAGAGAAAGTAAAGTCTAAGCTATTTTTTGCTCCGGTGATGAATAAATCACATATAACATAGCGGTAGAGGTGAATGAGAGAATGTTTGCATGCTGCACATGCATGTGCCCTCTGGAGGAACCACCTGGCGGGTGTGCCTGTCCTCCATCTGTGTAAGGTCAGCCCTTGTTGTTCATTCCCGTCTCTTTTGCGATGGTAACCTCGCCGGTGGTCCGGCTCCTTCTCAATTATAAATTATGGATAGCACTTTCCCCTCACGCCTCCACTCTAACATCTTCTCTCCCACAAACTTTTACAGGGGCTATTTTCTGCCCACATTTCTAATAAAGCTTCATTCCATCTACAATTTAGCATCTAAACGACCATTTCACTTTGCCACCATGGAAAACGGGCTCCTGAAAAAGCCACTAATGTGCACATTTATAAGAAATAAAGCTGGAAATTGATAAGGTGGGGCACCGGAATGAGATTTTTAGCACATTAGCATGGCAGAAATGATGAATGAGACAGACAAGTACTGTGGGATTGACACTGAATGGCAATGCAAGAGCTCTCCTCTTGTCCGCAACAGGAAAATGGATGACATTCCCTCCAAATCGTGTTCAACGGAATTCCATCCGATTACAGTGACAAAGAATGAAGACTGCAGGGAGGGAAAAGACCATAATCACAGCTTTCTCTGAATCTCCCCTCGCTGGTATTCCCACTCAATGCCCGTCTCTGAGGTGTTGCATGGCTGTTTATCATGCAGGATGTGGCCCTTCCTCCCTGTCCACTTTGAATCTCACGTTTCCGACCTCAGTGACTCCCTGGAGAAACACTCCATACATTCATCCCTTCACATATCAGCCCCTGTGGTACTCCTGAAGGAAACAGGGGATTTCTTTTCTTTTTGTACTGTAAGGAAACTTATATAACCAGCACGTGAGATCTGTGGCGTTCTATCCCACCTGAGACCCTCCTGTTGGACGGTGTGAATGTGGAGTCGGCACCAGCCTCGGTAGAGCTGCCCCATCCTCACGCATCCAAATTCCATGTAAACATGCGTAAATATTTAAATATCAGTCAGTATTCCAGATGAAATGAGCAACGTGACATTCTGCAAGGCAATTTTGTCTAAAATGAGCAATTAATTGAACATGTCAGCAGTGTTCTTGGGACTCAGTAAATTATTAAGTCATTCATTTATTATTTTAGGATTGTTTCGGCCTGTTAAACTAATTTATGTATTTCCCCGGTGGTGGTTTTTAAATACTTTATTGACCAAAACATTTAGCGAACAAATCTCAGAGTTGGTGCCATTGTTTGTGCCGGGTTAAAAGAAAATTGATGAGGACAGAATGCAGAGCTCTGCTAAGCAGTTCCTGTCCCCACGTAATGTGAGTTCCACCCTTATTATGGGATACGTAGGCAATGGTGATAGAACATAGCAGGTTGCTTTGAGATCAGCTCTCTTTCGCTTTGATCTGAGCAAGTTCAAAGGGGAAAAGGGGCTCCGGAATGCCGAACGCCACCATAACATGTGACATAACCTCCTTGGCAAAGGTGATAAAAAAAGTGAGAATGATACGGACAGAATTATCAAGTTTATAGAGAAAAATCCTATTTTCCGAACATCCGTTGTCAAGTTTATTTGTTTGCTTAGTTTATCCGTTAACTCATTTTGTATTTACAAAATTCTGTTTGAACACTTGATACGTGGAGGGAAGGCACAGCCAGAACCAGTCTTAACTAGTCTTGATTACAGCTGGGACTTGTGCTAACAGGATGGAAGGAATGTGAGGTGTGAAGAAGTTGGGCGGACTTGCTGTTAATAAAGATCACTGGCATCATTCAAACACATCATTGGTGACACTGACAGTTTCTCCTGAAAACGTGCGCAGCAGCGTGCAGGACATCGACCCCGTGCTCGACGCCTCCAGAATGTCAGAGTGATATTAAACCCACTGCTGGAAAGGTGGCCATTCAGACTTCAGAGTACGCTATTGAATCTGTATTGATCGACATCTTATGAGCTGCTATTAAATAAACGTGCGTTTGTTGAGGCGTTCCGCGCCGCCGTGAGTTCAGCCGATGCGTCACGTGCAGCGGATTGGGGCTGTTGGACGATGGCCTTGAGTCCCGGGTGGCCTTTAAGAAATGGATTTCTTTGGGCCGAGACGCTCTTTTGGAGGAGCTGTCAGGACGTGTTTACCTCCTCACCGTTCCGGCTCTGAACGCAGCCGAGACACAAAAGGCTTCTTTTCGAATCAGCAAACTCCCACGCTGTATTCAAATGTCGCGTCATTTCTGGAAAGTTTTTCTCCGATTTGTATGTCTTCGACAAAGCATTTCCGATAGTCAAGGGAAAAGTTTAGGAACAATTTATCAGGCCTTTTATTTCATCCGACCTAAAGTCTTAAAGTTGACTTATTATTAAATATCCCTCTGCCCTGTTTGTCTTCTCCTGTCTTCATTCCAGCAGCAGCCGTCTGGCATCTATATGATCTATACTTCCTCTCCTGTGTGTACACAAAGCAATATCCCAGAGGAATAAATCTGGAAGTGGAGGTTTGCTTTGGAAATTAGCGTCTCTTATTGAATCAAATGAAGCATGAACTCGAAGAGGGAGGAAGGAAAAGGTCAGCAGACTGAGAACATTTAATGAATATTGAATCAAACACCAAGACCATTCTATCACCCACACACACGCGCACACACACACACACACGCCTACACACACGATTCTCTACATCCTTCAAGACACCCTGAACAAATATTAACGATAAATATAGAGAAGCCTCCATTTGCACTGTCCAGGTCACATTTTTAAACCTGATTCTGTGACTTTTCCTGGGTCATATTGGGCATAAATGTGTTTACTGAACAGGATATGGAAGCACAATAAGGTAGGAAATCATGCTCACTCTTGATAATTAGACTTTTGATTTTTAACTGTTTTGATTCTGGGGTTTTTGGAGGTTTTTTTAACCCATTTTTCTTCTCTAATTTTCAACCTCGCAAAAAATCGTAATTGTTTTTAAAAAAAAGGGTTTTTTGTTTGTATTTAACAATTTTAAAAACCCATCACACTCGTAGCGGGAGAGCGCGATCAAACACTCCAGATTACATAAAAGTCTTATATAACCAACGTGGTTCTGAAGAGTGATTGCGAGTGAACGCTGACTGACTGATTGATTTTTGGGATGTGAAATAATCAGTAATCAATATGGATAAGAGTCGAGGCTCCGACATTTGAGCAGCACAGTGTAACGAAAGGCCAGACTGACCTTGAAGCCATGCAGTCGTATCCATTTCACTCCCACGGTTCTTCCTTTTAGCCTTGATGGAAAGGTCAAAATGCCCCTTAAGTGATTTTTAGCTGCACTCACCTTTAGCTTTGTGCTTTTGTGCTTCACTAGAATCCTTTTAGACATCCTGAATGAGCGAGACCCTGTATTTAATGTGCATGTGGAAGAAACATTTAGAATGTATGGACAACAGACCTGTCTGAATAAGCCATGAGCTCCTCATGGCTCCTCGTGGCTCCTCGTGGCTCCTCGTGGCTCCTCATGGTTCCTCGTGGCTCCTCGTGGCTCCTCATGGCTCCTCGTGGCTTCTCATGGCTCTTCATGGCTCCTCATGGCTCCTCGTGGCTCCTCATGGCTCCTCGTGGTGGAGTCCTGTCTGCTACTTAATTCCGACACAGCCTGATGGGGAATTTATGCTGGAACAAGAGCGGAAAGTGTGAGTATTTAGACCACAAGCTGAAAGTAAAGAGGAAGTTAGAGGCAGCTGAGCTGGCTGGATGCATGGATGATGCTTGGATGGATGCAAGCACACAGGAGATCGTTTAATGATTCATGAGGTTTATGAGGAGGGGACACTGACCTATGAAAACCCCTTAGAAACCAGAACTTTAAGTACTTTACCAAGACACTCCAGAATAAAAATAAACCAAATACCCCATAAAAAAAGCTAGACAGTAAACACAGTAAAGTTCCCTGTGCATCTACTGCATACTGCAGTTCCATCTACTAAATGATGACTTTCTATATAAAGCACTAATGTTGTGAAATATGGTCATTTTAAGCTCCCCAGAAAGTGACGGCCATATCACTTGGCTGCAGGATAAAAAAAAAAAATCAATTTCACGCTAAGGTTTCAATCTGGAAAATGCATCAAAAGATGTCATAAGTTGAAAGTCTCCACAGCCGACAGAGTGTGTGTGTGTGTGGGGGGGGGGGGTGATGGGAAAAGGAACTGCTCATTTTCTAAAATGAGGGCAGTGACCAGGAAGAACCTTTATGATGCTTTCAAGGCCATCTCTGAAAAAAGAAGGTTTCACAAAACTCGTCCCCTCTGAGGAAACACGAGGACTCGGCGTTAGTCTGGGGACAGGTAGCGCCCGATCGGGACAGGTAGCGCCCGACCGGGACAGGTAGCGCCCGTCCGGGACAGGTAGCGCCCGACCGGGACAAGTAGCGCCCCTTCCGGGACAGGTAGCGCCCGTCCGGGACAGGTAGCGCCCGACCGGGACAGGTAGCGCCCCTTCCGGGACAGGTAGCGCCCGACCGGGACAGGTAGCGCCCGTCCGGGACAGGTAGCGCCCGACCGGGACAGGTAGCGCCCCTTCCGGGACAGGTAGCGCCCGACCGGGACAGGTAGCGCCCGACCGGGACAGGTAGAGCCCGTCTGTCACTCCTCTTTCAGCATTTTATTGGCAACCACAGGGACTTAATGAGTCCCCCCCCCCCCCTTAACACACATGCCCTTGTACTTCAATCTTTCTGAGGACTTTCATGGACATGATTCATTCCCCAGCTCACTACTCTAACCATCAGAACCAAACCCATAACTCCGACTCTGAACCAAACCTAATTCTAATTTCAACCTTAAACCCATGTCTCGTCTTTTTAACCACTTTATCCCTGTCAGGGTCATGGGGAGGCAGCCCCTCCCCCCCGGATTGGTACCTTGAACTCCTATGTTTTGTATGTACTGGCCTGGAACCCAGAACCCTCCTCAGTCCCCAACAGACTGAGCTACCACCACCCTAAAGCCATGTCCTGACCTTCAAACAGTCCTTTAGAGTTGGCGCTACTCAACCATGTCCTCTCTTGGCTAGTAGAATGTGTATTTTGGTGCTCAATATGCAGCCTGTAGAAGACGGGACACACTCAGAACGTGGGGTTGGTCCTCTCCTGCGCTCATCCGTGTTTTGCAGCTAGCATGTGTGAAATCTGTCTCCCGACTTTTAGTCTGCGTTGACCTTTTGATTCAACGCCACGCTGCTCATTTTAGGCCGACAGATTGAGTGCATGTTGATGCAGCTCCATCAGAAGCCCTTCTGTGTCAGACCCTGACAAAAGGTGATACACAGCTGCAGGACACAGAGGTGCAGCATCACTTTCTCTCATCACACAATCGGAAACACACACTTACACACACTTCCTCCTGAATGAGATTTATCGGCAATTAAGCCCTAAAACCATATTTTCAAGGCAAAGGCACAATACGATGTGTTTCTGCCTGCCTGGCTGAGTCGCGTCACCCGCTCTCTCATCCCATAATATATTCTGACTAAAGTCCCCTCAGTTATTGTGTGGTGGTACGAAGGCTACATATGAAAAGCTGCTGTCACTGTGTTTCATGCGTTTAATGCAATTAGCCGATGTCAGACCTGAATACCTGATCAACAATATAAATGTCGTCTGTGTGTGTGTGTGTGTGGGGGGGGGGGGGGGGGGGGGGGCGTGCATTTCACCTGTAAAGTGGAAATATTTGGGGACTCTTTTTGGCCGGTCCTCACAACTGTAAAGGTCAGTTTGAGGGTTCAGACTTGTTTTTAAGGTTGAGGTGAAACTGGGGGTGAAGGTTGGGTGGAGGTTCGATCCTGATCAGTTCAATCGTTTTGCCCTTTTTTATCATCAAAGCCTGACTGATCATCTGAACTCAGCATCTCTTTAACAGACAATGTGGGAAATGACTGCTTTATAAAGACAAAACCTGATGCCAGCCACACGAGACAGGAAAAGCAACAATATAATCCGAGATTTTACAGAAAAGTCTAATTAGACCGGTCTTATATTGTACGCTAATGCTGTTTGAGGCCTTTTATTGTGTATTTGTTTATCTAGATCCGAGTGATATCAGTCATATTTACTGAAACAGATGTAGCACCAAACCTGAGCATCAGGAACAGCTGTATATAAAACTCCCGTGTTGAGCACATCTTTTGGAATTTCTCCTTTAATTAGCTGGTACCTAAAAGTCCCCGGTGATCTGCCTGGATCACTACAGGCCAGTAGCATCACACTAATTATCACAAAGGGATTTTAACACCAGAGGAGTGATGAGATCATTATGACCCCTCTCGTCTATTAAAATGCACATAACTCTGTTTGATAAAGAACCCTGCTTCCCAATCGATGACCTTTCCCTAAAGAGTGTTATACATCATTTTATTTTGGTGGGTGGGGTGGATTCTGGAGTAAAAAGGAGAAAAAAATTAGTGTTTTATCTAAAACCGCCATGGGCTCATTGTGACCTCTATTACTTATGTAAAAAAAAAAAAAGTTTTGTAGTCATATATTCTACATTATATAGCGAGTCAGACACACAGGCCAAAACACTTTACAAAAGTGCTGCTCATTCCCCCATTTGAACACACACTATATCAAAAATAACGATATTAACCAAGATGGATCATGAGATAGTCAGACACACGTGCACGCTCTGTGCACGGTCCTTTGGGTTTTCTGATGGGTGTCCTGTGAAAGGGAGAACCCTGAGCAACATCTGGCTGTGCTGGTTGTGAGTAAACTGGCAACACTTAAGGAAGAATAAGTGTGATTGACTTATTTCTCAATTTGTTAATATTTCTTAATTTGTGTTCATTTCGCAAATCAAACCATCTGTTGCAATCACAATTGTGTCTAAGTGCTTGATATGGGGGGGGGGGGGGGGGGCTCCTGCTGACGGCCTCCTGGGAAGAGAAGAAGGAGAAGGGGGAGGACAGATTGGAGAGAATTGACATAAATCCTGCAAAACATTAATTACAACAAGGCGTCAGTATAAGAGCAGAGTGGGGGTGAAAGGTCTGCAGGTCAGCTATGAGGTCAGCGATACCTGCAGGTGGATACGGAGAGGGAGGAGGTTCGAGAGAAGCACAAACACTTTATTTTGCAAAGTTCCATAATGACCATTTTCAGCGTCATGCTCGGCAGCTTCCTCAGATCTCTTAACACAAATGCCTAATAATAGGACTTAATCTATAGTTCTGTAGTGCTGCCTGTTGTTCTGATGTCATGTTGATTCATTTTGTTGATTCATGTTGATTCATTTTCTTTTAAATGCTATTTAATTTATAAAGCCAAGAAGTGGTGCGAGTCACACAAGCCTAGACGTCTTGGAGACATTTAATTACCAGCTAATAAAAAATAATCAAGGCATTTACGCTGTGCTGGCACTTTGAGTGACGATGTCGACACAGTTTTGGTAATTCAAGGAAAACGCGTGGAGTCTTTTTATTTGTTCAGAGTTTTGGTAGGCGTCGTTGCTTAGTAACCGCACAACGGCATTTTAGGATTTGTAGTTCCTCTGTGACAGCGTTCCTTTTACTGAAAACGCAAAATCCGAGCGATAACTACCTTTCCCACAATGCATGTCTTCAGGAAGTACCCGCCCACTGTGAACACGTGACTTTTTGAGCTCCAATAAACAAGAATCATCTGCAGCTCTACTTTCGTGCTAGCTAGTGCTTTTGCTACATGTCCTGTTTTTTTTTTTTCCATAACACTTATTCAAAATGAAGCTTAAATGTTTTGTCGTTGCCGTGTGCTACAGCGTGTGTGTCATGGCTGGGAAATACTCACGGGAGGTGAACGAGCAGAAGCCCGGCGGTGATGGACTGACGGTGGAGTTCAGGATCGGAAAACTCAACCAGGTGTGGGAGAAAGCCAAGCGGGTACGTATATATAAAGGTATATATATATATATATATATATATATATATATATATATATATATATATATATATATATGTGTGTGTGTGTGTGTATACACACAAAGATCCTGACATGTCCTTACAGCGTTGGGTGGCCGTGGCTAATGTCTTTACCACCGAGGTGATTGATGTTGATTGAAAGCATTGATTTGCGTTAGTTTCGTGTATTTGTCTGAACCGGGTTTATTTGGGGCTGTTCTGGTTATGAGTGTAAATGTCGCTTTTTCCTTGCCAGGTTCAAACACGCTCACTTGAGCATCCTCTCCAGCAGCATCTGCAGCTTTCATTCGCTGTTGTCTCCATCCCATCTCTTGACTGAATGATTCACATCCCTTTAACATCTTCTTGTCCATCCTTCTGTGTAACATGGCCCTGACTGGACCCTCTCCCCACAGATGCCACTGTCACCGGTCCGTCAGGCGGAGCTGCACAGCGACCTGAAGATCCAGGAGAAGGACGAGCTTCAGTGGAAGAAGCTGAAGGCGGAGGGCCTCGATGAGAACGGGGAAAAAGAGGCTCAACTGCGACGCAACTTTAATGGTGACTCCTCTGTTTGTGTGTTTCATTAGCAAAGCTTCAGAAAACAAAATCCTGTGTTGTTTTTGCTCATAAATGGCCCTCCGTGAGGTTTGAACTAGTGTTTGTGAGGAAGGGAGGCCCTTCTCTCCCCGAAAGCCCATAATAAGCAATGGCAGCATCCTGATTAAAGGTTAAACATGTAACATCATTAGTGTTGACACTTAAGGCCAGTGGGTTCATAGCTAATGAGCGATAGCTGTGAAATTAGGCTCATCATGATGAACGGTAAAGATTAAGATCACAAATTTAACTTTCCTTGACACATCTACTGTTCTGGGTCTTTAAGAGTTTAACCCATGAGGCTTTCAGAGGCTTCTTCAGTTACAAACTTGGATAAGAGCTGAAATTCCTTTGGGACAAGTCACAGAAATCCAGTCGAATTCTCTTAAGGCGAGATTCCCTCCGACCTGGACGACCGAGAACGCGTTAATTAGAGATTAGAGAAAGTGATGTGCCGCACAGACCATAATATGTTTGTTCCGTTCGGTGAATTCTTGAAGAAGCAGCAGAGCAGGTTTAATGAAAACTGTGATGATGGAAGGGGACATTAGAGCGCCGAGCCTCTGTAAACGCACATCTCTCTATTCTTAATAATAAATGCCGCGGGCCCATTCGCACGGCTTCAGTACCGGCAGCTTCTGCTCCGATGTTTAAAGAACCAGGCTGCCGTGTTTTTAATAATTTAAAGGTCAATTCAGTGCTAATTGAATGTGGAGCTGATGGATTAGAGCGTGAAATAATCTTCACTTCAGCCCCTGCAGGCACTGACCCGTCGACGGCTCTGTTTGTGCGTCTGGTCACAACAGCTGGGAGACGCTCGCTTTCCTCCATCACTCTGGAAGTTGGATCCACCTTTTTACTGCCGCTACATTAGTCGGCTCCAGCTCATTTCAAAGAGAACCTTCAAGAGTTGGGCTTGGACCAACCGGGCTCCCATTAAAGTTTTTACACGTTAACATTTGGCTTATCGCCGGTCCACGTTTTACCTTTTGCCTGTTGTAAAGCGCTCGGGGTCGAGCCCCAACTGAACCCATAAAACGTGAATTGTACCAGCTCAGCAAGTGTTTCAGTTTATGATTTTAGAGTCGCCATCTGCGAACGCAGGACGCCGTTAATGAGTGACACCCGTTCGTTAGCGAAAAGTTGGGGAAAATGCTACATCAGCTGCTGCCGTCACAGCTGAGCTGAGCAGAACTTTGGCGTCGGGTCGGGTTAATCGAGGTCGACGGCATTAAGAGAGGAGGCGCTCGGATGTGTCGCTGCTCAGTTTCTTCTGAGGCTGCATAAAAATCTCAGAAAACAAGTTTTTGCGTGAACTTCGAGTAACTTTTTGTCTCTTGCCTGCAGACTCCCAGGTTAAGTTGTGCTCTGGGAAGTGGGGGAGAGTTTTTCTACCACTTTATTTGTCACAGTTTTCAGGTTAAGAGGGAGAGGGAAGTGAATTTTTTAAAAGCTCTCGATGCCCTGTTTGTTGACCTGCTCGCCTTATTTTTAGCACCTCGCTGATTTATTTAGAGCTATTACCCCCCCCCTCCCCCCTCCCCTTCAGTTTATTTTAAAATGGCTTCTGCTTTAGCATTAATGAGCTACTGTCAAGATCTCTGTCTCCTCTGGGTAATTTTTAATGTAAGATGTATTCAAATGATGTTAAAATGATGAACATGGAGTCTGTAGGAGGAAAGTCACCTCGGGTTGTCTGGTGCATCGAACGGCTTCAGCCTGTCCTCTTTAGGACTGTCGGGATAATCGATGACAAGGGCATCTGTGTTTGGCTGCGCAGTGATCCTGGCCAAGTATGGGATGGATGGGAAAAGAGACACTCGATCGGTGGAAAACAACTCTCTGAAGGACCACGATGCGAAGGAGGGGGACATTTTTGATGATCCCAGGCTGGATAAACTGTGGAACAAGGTTTGCCCCCCCCCCCCCCCCCCCGTTCTGCTTCCTTTCTCTGGGTATCACAGATGGGAGTCACATGACTCACTGTCCAACAGGCCAAGAGCTCTGGAAAGTTCTCCAACGAGGAGCTGTCGAGCCTGAAGAAGGAATTCCAGCATCACAGGGACAAGATCCACGAGTACAACATCCTCATCGACGCGGTGAGCAGGACAGAAGGTGAGTCATGCAAAACGACGCCTTTTAAACAGGCTTTCGCCCTCGTCTGTCCAGATCCGTGCGTCCGTTTCGGCCAGTCGTGGTGTTCTGTACGTAGGCGGCAGCGTAACGAGCTGCCCGTCTACAGCTCTGCGCTCCACCAAGGCCCGTGTCACGCCGAGCCGCGCGTTTACGCGTGACGCATTGTTGTCGCCCCTCCGGAGAAAGCAAACACGCTGTCGTGGGGTTGTTTTCCTCCGCTGCCTCACCGCTGCGGAGCTTTGTCTTAAACAATGAGCCCAGGGTGTTGTTCTGCTTGTCAGATGCTCTTAAACGTTGAGCCGGTCACGTGATGCCTCCAAGGTGTTCTCCTCGCACCATCACCTGCCGTCTCGCTCTTGTTTTCTAGTTTTGTTTTTTAGTCTGCTCATTTTCGGGCTTTTTTTTCTTGAAACAAAGAGGCGAACATCACAACTGCGTCCGTGTGGTAAATCAAATTGAAACGGTGTTCTTGTTCTGTGGTTACCATGGCGCTCACGCTCTCTTATCGTCCACTCCCTAACCTCGACACCCGGTCCCCCGCACAGCTTCTGAATGGCTTGTTTTTCTCATTTCGGACAAATATCCTCTCTTTATGTTTGATGACCCCCGCATTGCTCATCAGAGAGATTTTATCTGTTTTATGTGCGCAGAAACAACAAAGCTTTGCCAGTTTCCTCTCTGAAACTCGACCCTGAATGCTTCGATTGAAATATCCTTAATGTCCATTTATTAAGTCGCCTTCAGCCCTTCTTTTTTTTTTTTTTTGTTCCCGTGAACAGAAATCCACAAGAATGTGATCTCGCCACTGGAGGGGGACGCCAAAGAGCCCGAGCTGCACAAGAAGCACACGGACCTGAAGCAGAAAATGAGGGACCTCAACCACGGCTTCGAGCGACTGCGCAAACTCAGCCACGAGGGCTTCACCGAGGACAGTGGTGCGCCAACATTCAGAGCTTCATCGCTTGTCTTGTTACCCTAATGCCACGTTGGTCACATCATATTTGGGGGGCAGAGATGAGCCAGTGCTTCCATAAACGCATTTGAAAGAGAAAAGGCAGAATTCTGCCCCCATAAATCTTGTTATTTATCTCTGTGAACCTTCTTCTACCTTCCTAGCGTGAGAATATGAAGGGGGAGAAGCCGCTGCTGACTGACTCCTGCACTTTTCTTCCTCCCCTGATTTCCCTCTAGGTTGTTTCTCACCCATCTAGTTGTTTTCAGCCCCCCCCCCCCCATGAGCGGACAGTTCTCATTTCATCTCTTTTCCTGGCAGGAATATACTTTTAAGTAGGCCTCGATGATCTATGGCTGCACCTTAATTTAAGCTGTAACTGGAAGCCCTTTCCTCTTATTTTCTAGTGTGTGTGTGTGTGCTTGTGTGTGTGTGTGTGAGTGAGTGTGATTGATTAGCTGTGGCTGCTGCGATTGTATCTCTTAAAGAAAGCATCTGCCACGACTCTGAGCCTCTCCTCTTGGTGTGTGAGTATTGGAGAGGCTCTGAACGGTCTCTTTGAGTGGCTGATGGCTCCATTTGTCCCCTGTGTGTTCCACTCTGCAGAGTTCAGGGAGCCCCGTGTGATCGAACTGTGGGAGGCTGCCAAGCGAGCCAACCTCAGCGAAGACGAGCTGGACTCTCTCAAGGTTATCCCCCGGATCGCACGTCACTCCCAACAAACTTGTGCTTCCCCAGATTTGTCACCCTCGGTGCCATCGCTTGAAGATAACCCTTAAAAACTTTTCTTTCAAGTGCTTCTTTTGTTAAAAGGGCCATTCATTCTCGTCCTCTGTAGCTAAGTGCTACGTGTTCAGCCGCACAACGCAGGGTTTTGCTCGCATTTTATTCCGTGCACATTCTCGTCGGACAATATTTTATCTCTATCTTCATTTGTTCTCGTTTCACCTTTTGTCCCACGCAAGAAGATTCAGGGCCAGTAGCTCAATTTAAAAGATTTTGTGGCGTCGAGCTCTAATTTATGGCAGTGAAACATTCGGCTTGGCGTTTCTCACTGACATTTCCTTTCATGTCACTACTTGAGATGCATATCGGCTGCTCCTGTGCATCTGTGCATGTAATTGAAGGTGAAGCAAATGTGCTCCCCCCTTTTTATCAGTGACCCCCCCCCCCTTTCCTTGTTCACTTAGGAGGAGCTCCATCACTTTGAGACCAAAGTGGAGAAGCACAGCCACTACCAGGAGCAACTGGAGCTCTCCCACCAGAAGCTGCAGCACGTGGAAGCTTTGGGAGACAAGGAGCACATCAGGAAAACCCAAGAAAAGTACAACACGCTTGCCGAGAAGACCCGGGAGATCGGATATAAGGTGAGGAGGCGTGTTAATCTATCGTACGGTGGGTTTTCCGCTCGCTAGCAGAGAAAACTAATCATTTCGCCAAATGGAGAGGGAGCAAAACAATGTTAAAGTGGTGGGAAAATGCAGTTAGAAAGGCCAAAGGGAAGGAAGGCTAACAGCCCTTCTGTTTGCTGTAGGAGGCTGATAATCCAGCTAAAGGATTCCAGCCAGACTCTTATTATTATTACACCAGCAAATATGTTGCAGCATATTCACGGGATAATTGATTTGTCCCGAGGCAGCACCAGCCGCGTGTTGCCGTTTCTTTATTTCAGCTTGGAGAACGTTAGAGGAACAGTTTGAGTGACTCGGGTGCTAGCGTGAGCCCCGAACTGCACATCAGCGTTTGTGTTACACGGAGCTCGAGGCCGTAGCACGAAGACTGGAACGATGTTTAGTCTACGTAGAAGCTCGAATGTCACGTTTACTCCCCACGGTGCCGAACACGCAGCGGCGTGGCCGTCTCCCCTGGATGGAAGACGGCCACGCCGCCGCTCAGGTGTCCTGTTGCGTAACAGACACTATCTATCAGGTTATAACTAATTACCACAAACAATCTAATTAGGACTGTGGCTCGTTAAATGCTGACATTTTTCTGACCTTGTTTCAGATGAAGAAACACATGCAAGACTTGTCCAGCAAGATCTCTGGTCAGGGCCTCAACCACAACGAGCTCTGAGGGGCAGCGAGCAGCACACCTGGAGGCTGGAGGGACTCCAGCTCTCATTCCACCCCAGCGTGGGAAGCACCAATCAGTGCTCTCTGCTTCTCCTAGACTTCTATTTTGTTGATTTATGAATGACTCTTGGGTCGTGGGTGTGGGGGGGGCCGGGGAGGGACGAGGAGTCGCACCGAAGTCGCTCGTATCCAGAAGACGGATTTCAAGTGTTGAGGAGCCACCTCCACCCTGTTGGAATGTCTGTTAACATGGATGACGAGCACTTCTGAGCAGGTCAGCCTGGTAGCACTGTGACACGAGGAGGAGGAGGAAGAGGAAGAGGACGAGACCGAGACCGAGACCAATCAGATTAAAAGCACTGAAACCCCCAAACCTGTTAATGTCATAATAATCTTTATTATTCAAACAGATAAGGTGCCAACAACGTACAAACTTAGAAAATATGATGTCATTTCATACTAAATAAAAGTTAAAGTTTAAATGTGTGTGTTTGTTCATGTCCTCCAGTAGAGATCTGGTCTGGTACTTTGTGTGTCAGCCTTGGCAGGGAGGTAGTTTTAGGTCATAATTCTCTTTCTCATCCTAATTCCGTCTGTCTGTCCAATCTCAATATTGGGGGGGGTGATGATAGAATCACCCCCATATCCTGGTGTCCTGGCTCCCCCTTGCCGTAGCATATTTGTACCGCGCCATGTCTCATACCGCAGTGTAGGCATATACGCGTAAGGAGCCTTGCCCAAGGGCTCGCCTGGATTCGAACCAACAACCTTCCGTCACAAAGTCGCAGAGCTATCCAGTCGCATATCCAGTGCTTCCTTCCTTCAGACTCAGGTCCTCTACCAGAGGCCCGGGAGTCAGGGTATCCTGGTATCTGCTGGAGCCACCTACTCAGGTTGGGTGTTACTGCCCCTAGTGCCCCCATCACTACTGGGACCACTGTTGCCTTCATGCCCCACATTCTCTCTATCCTCCTCCAGCTTCTGGTGTTCCTTCTTCCTGATGTTGCCATCACTCAGGATTGCTACATCTATCACCACCGCCATCTTGTCAGGCTGGATCAGGAAGTCCCACAGGATCTTGGCCTGCTCTCCAGCACCTTCGGAGGTGTCTCCCACCTGGACCCTGGGATCTCCAGTCCATACTCGGATGTTCCTGCACACTATGCCAGCAGGGGATCTGATATATATATATATATTTATTTAATTCATCCACTAGTTTCTGATCCTTGCTGCCTCCTCAGAAGTGCCAGCGCGGAACTGCCACAATAAAAATAAATTGGCATCAAAATATTGGACAATCTGTCTGGATGATTCCAAGAGGGAGGTGGGAAATTGGAAAAGCCGGGCTGTGCTCTCCCATTCATCAGTGGCTGCCTTCTCCCAGAGCAGAGACCCCGACATTGATTACTGTGATGAAGAATGCTTCTGCGAGCCTGATGGCTCAGTCATGTCCTGTTTGGGCCACATAGGCCCGGATCAACATAATTTGCTGCTGAGTTATAACTCTGAACATCTTATTTGGATCAGATGCTCTTAGGCTGTTTGCTGGAATGATAGCCAGGCACGATGGGATGTGACGCAGCAGCGCCGAGTTCCTATTCTTCCACGATAAACTCTGTGATAAATCATTTAAATAATAATGTTAGCTGGCTGCCTCAAGGTGGAAAAGTGTGAGAATAAGCAGAGCCGTGGCCGAACGCTCCGAGTGAAGAGGCGAAGCAGCGACGGTGCAGCCAGACGCCACGAAACCGTTGGAAATGGCAGCACAAACCCTCCGACGCGGTGGGATGGAGGCTGGACGGAAGGTGCGGAACACCGGCACAACGGTGGGTGTGTCGGGAGCGCCGGGGTCGGTGGTCGGTTCGAGTTAAAGCTGAGGCGGAGTCAGCGTGGCGGCCCTCGTCCGCGGCTCCCCGGCTGACTCGGTCTGCTCTCCCTGCCCGGAACATGCTCCGCCCCCACCCTCTGAGCCGTCGCCATGGCAGTGATGGGGTGGGCGTAGCTGATGGAGCTCCCGTCTGCTGGGGTATTAAAGACAGAGGGAAAGAGCATTTTTAGCTCCTCAACACCTGCGATAAACTGGTTTTATGAAGTGTGCACGGCAGGTAAAGGTGCGCTCAACACCCCCAACACGCCTTTGTTACCCCTGGCTTCACTAATCCCAGTGTTCCCAGTGACGGAAATCCACTGATGAACCCAGGAGAAGCACCTGCTACCAGAACACCTTCAGAGCCCCCTGCCTCCGCCCACACGTGCACCCTCCGTGCGCTGGCTCTTACCTCTGTGTGTGCGGTTTGAGCCGGGCACGGGAGCTGAGCCGGGCTCGTTCGGGTCTCTGTCTGTTTTCGCTGGCGGGCGGCTGAAGGGGACGTTGACGTAGTGAGCGGTGCTGTTACCACGGAGACTGGAAGACTGGGAGACACCTGTGGAGGGGCCCGGTTTAGCTGTTACACATTTAACAAGTACAGCAATGGCAGGAATCTCATTAGGGAGGTGTTGTTTTTACCGCCAGTGGACGTGGGACTGGCTGGAGGTGGTGGGGGTGGTGTTGGTGGTGGGGGTGGTGGGGGTGCAGCCGGTGGCAGGGGGCACCTCGTCAGACCTGCCAGCTTATCACAAATGTCTTCCACCCCTTCGTGTTCCTCTGTCACACACAGAGGGGAATCTGAAAGCACATTTTTGGCTTGAAGAGCGTAAACCAGTGACGGATGTGTTCCTATACTGGGGTAAAACCATCACGGGGGAGAGCCTGAGCGGGGGCATCAAGTCCAAAAGATACGGCATACCCCATCCAAACCACCGGTTTGGGTCACACACACACACACACGCACCTTGCACAGGAACAGGTGATGGTCCTGGGGGGGAGCTGGCCACCTACAAATACACAAGACATCATTTCAGCCTCGAGCACCCTCCGGGTGACATCACAGATCTCGTACCCTCACCAGACACGTGTCCCTCGCTGTCCGCCACTGTTCCGGTGTGATGTAGTTCTCCGGAGCGGGAGCACGCTGGGCGAGGAGAGAAGGAGAAACGCCGAAATGATTCGGAGATGAAGGATGGATGGATGCAGCCTTTTTATCAGGCTGCTGGCACCTTTATTGCTGCCCTCTGCACACCTCTCTCTCTCTCTCTCTCTCTCTCATACACACACACACACACACACACACACACACACACACACAGTGCTCCTGTCAAAACTCCAACACATGCTGTCTCTTCTCTGATAATTCACTCTTAAATCCCATCAGTGCAATAATTAGAAATGAGAGCTGAAACACTGCCGGTGGAGTTAGGCGTCTCAACGATGGGGTGGGACAGGATCAGCACTTTCGGCTGCATTGTTTCTCTTTCTCCACGAGCCTTTGAGCCGAACCGCAGCCACCCAAGTGAATCATTAAGATGAAGTGTGATGCTGTGCATGAGCAGAGGGAGATAATTACTCCCGAACCTCCGCAGTTCAGAACACTGCACAATTACACCAGCTGGCAAAAGGGCAAAAAAAGTGAAAGCGGGCTGGAAAAAGGCTAAAACGACGGCTGACGTGAAGACCTTTTCATTCGTCTCTTCACCGAATCAAGTTGAACGCGGAGAAGGTTCGTAACACCTTCAGCGTCCATCAGAACCCTCCCTGAATACACACATTTATTATTTATATAGTTAAATAATGCTGAAGTTAAGTGAAGCTGCGTTAACATTCCTAAATTAGCTATAAAAAAAAAACCAAACCAGCAGCAGCAACATTATGGAGAAAGTCAGGAGCCTACAGAGATGATGATGATGATGATGATGATGATGATGATGATGATTTTTAAAAGTTCTAATAACAGTTGAATGCAAGCAGAGAAACAAACCTCCCCGAGAGGATTTTATGGAGCTTCTTTCTGCAGTTTTCTTCAGTTACAGAATGATGAAAGGCTGATTCCATCGTAATGGTTGCAACTCTATTACAGTGTGATTAAGCAAATGCTTTTAGCTTGATTAGACTTTCATGCTGGGAAAATGTCTATAAACGAATATCTTTTGCACACAGGATTTCATTCCTCGTGCTTTTTCCAGCTCAGCGTGACAGCGTTCGAGAGGGCAGCTGCCTAAAAATGTGAGTTTATTTCACAGTTTGGAGAAGCTCAGTCATTTAAAACGACTTTCTTTCGTGTAGCTAAATTTGAATCTCTAGTTTCTCGTTATCTAAATCACACATTTGAGGGCTAATTAGGCTGGTACGGTGGCGTGTTCACAGGTCCACATACCAGAAGTGTTTCGTATTCATTCATTCCTACCTGGGTTTCTTCAGCCGCGTCTCTGTGCTGCAGCAGCAGTCTGAGGCTGCACCTCTCCGCACTGCCCACAGAGGGCGCCCTGTCGCTGCCCCGGGAGCTGCAGCGCTGACTCCCGCTGCTTGACTTTTGGCCCCCATCTTGACTGCTTCGGCTGTCCCTGCACAGCTCGGGTGGACCCTGTTTCCTGGAGGGTTCCCTCAGGGACGAGATCTGGAGGGTGCTCCGGGGGGAGTCATATCCCAGCAGCCTGAGCACACTGGGAGTTTGGCGCTCGTCACCGTGCCTCTGTGACCAAGAGAAGCTCGATGTGGGGGTGCAAGGACAGGGGGAGGCAGCAGATGACCTGTGCTCTAGGTTGGGGACGGACTGAATGGATGGAGGGGGAGACGGGGGTGGAACATAAGGGGGCGAAGACGTAAGAAGGCTGGCTACAGAGCAGTACTCCTCACTGCCGCCCTGGCTGCTTGTATCCAGACTTCCGGTGTACGAGGAAAAACTTCCTGAATAGGACGACTGACTGCCCGCCACTATCCCGATCCCGCTGTCCAACGAGCTCTGTCGCCCGCTGTCGTTGAGTCCGCGAGGGTGGAGCTGGCCGGAGGACGGGCGAGCCCCCAGGCTGCCCAACGCCGTGGGCTGGAGGCGGTTATCAGGCCCGGCCAGAGCCTTCAATGTGGAGGAGCTCGACGCCGTCTCGTTGGAGAGGTGCGGCCTTGCCGACGGCTCCGCCCAAAATGGGAGTCTGCCCGCAATGCTGACGTCTGATTGGCTGGAGGAGGAGCTGGACACGCTGCTTTGGTCGTCGCCAGCAACAGATGTGCTGCAGCTGTATGTGGAAGCTGAGGAGGAGGAGGAGGTTCACGTCATCATAATTACCCACACGATCAGGACGTCTAGCTCAGCGGCGAGGCAAACGGACGGAGGTACCTGTGCTGCTCGCCAGGCTGCACTCAGACAACATGCTGAGCCGTTTCTCCAGATCCGACGCCTCCTGACAGATGCGCTCCTCAGCAGACGCCGGGTCGGCGCCGAGGTCTGCGGGTCCGAGCAGACACAGAGGGGAGAGAGTCGTCTTTACGTTTGCATGGCTGCGTCACTTATTTTACAGCGTAACATTCGGAATAGCAGCGGAAATATACAGAAGTGACGCAGCTAAAGGGTGCTCCTACCGTGTGTGTGTGTGTGTGTGTGTGTGAGAGGTCACCAGTGCAGGCTCACAGAGGTGGTGTGTGCTGGTGTTAACAACCTAACCCCTGGATCCGGGCCTCTGCACTGCAGCAGTTAGCACAAACGTGCCGATGCCAAGTTTTTCCACTACGCTATTTGAGGTGTCAGCTAACATTTGCTAACGCTGCTGGTCTAAGCTAATTATAGGCGCCGCAGGGCACTGAATGTCCAGCTGGCATCTGAGCGGACTCACAGAGGCGGGTTGAAGCGGATCCAGGGCAGTTTCTTCATCTGTGTGTTTGGTTCTCAAGCTTGACCTAATTGTTCTGTGATCCGGGCTTTAGTAGATGATTTACAACACGTTCACGACACGTGTATCCAAGTTAAAGGTTGATTCACCTCTCTCAATAGACAGGAACAAGTCGCATGAAGTATTTTAGTTCCAGAGTTTGCCTAAAGTCACGTCCACTGGCCTTCTTTTTTTTTTTAATCACTGTTCAGTCTGAATCAAAAGTCTGGGAATAAACAGGAACTGAAAGTTCCTGAAGGTGTGGTAAAAACGACTGGCTGCTTGATTCTTTACGACTGGCCAATTAAACGGTGTCATGAAGTTAACTAGAATTCAGAGTGAGCGCAAATCTGCACCAGACACCGGAGGAAAGAAAATCAGTTATTTTAGCTTTGATATTGCTTATTTCGTACAAATATGTTGCTGTACGAGGAACAGGGACGTCAAACTGTGCTCTTACTGAGTCTTTGTCCTGTAGAACGTCTCAAATTAAACCTATTGGACTCTTCCAGAAATGTCCCCCCCCAGGATCCACACGGTTTACACGTATGTTTACGTGTCTGCCTGCCTGTCTGCCTGTCTGCCTGCCTGCCTGCCTGCCTGTCTGTCTGCCTGCCTGCCTGCCTGCCTGTCTGCCTGTCTGCCTGCCTGCCTGCCTGCCTGTCTGCCTGCCTGCCTGTCTGCCTGCCTGTCTGCCTGCCTGCCTGTCTGTCTGTCTGCCTGCCTGCCTGCCTGCCTGCCTGCCTGCCTGCCTGCCTGTCTGTCTGCCTGCCTGCCTGCCTGCCTGCCTGCCTGCCTGCCTGCCTGTCTGTCTGTCTGTCTGTCTGTCTGTCCCAGACGCTCCTGTCCTGCTGTCTTGTATCCTCAACAGGCAGTTAGATCTCCGCCTGCTTCACTGACTTCTCGCCACACACACACGACGCGTCACCTTTTCACCTGCGTCTGGGCGTCTAAATTCATGAGTTCGGGGGCCGGAGTGTAAATCTGCTCGGAGATACCAGTTGTCGTATTGTTGTGCAAAACTTTCTGGCCGTTTCTATGCGGAGGAAATGCCTGTGGAATTAGCAGTGCACGAGTAAGTCACACAAGTCACGACCCTTCACTCCACGGGGCGACACATGCGGCTTTAAGCATGTGCTGTTTCCGTTAGCATGACGCCTGAGAGAAATGTTCGACATGCACACGCAACAGGCGGTAAACCTTCACACGGTCACGTACCGACGTGACCGACGGTGTCGTCCGTCTCGTTTGCACACGTGCACGGTTTGAATAAAGGCGGAGGGCGCGATCAAGAACGCAGGACGATTCTGTGTGTGACCGTTTCTGGGCTGACCTGGAAGAGCCGGCCGGAGGCCGTGAGGGGTTCTGCTGGGAGAGACGCCCCTGACGATGCAGTCGAGGAGGAAGCTGATGCGCTCCCCTTCGGAAGAGGACAGGAAGAAAACTCCAGCCCCTGGAAAGGTGGATGAGGGAGAATGGGAAAACACAGGAATAGCAGAGAAGCCCGGCTCGGAACACGGCCTCGGCTTATAGCAACAGGTTTCGTCTGATATTAAAACGCTAAAGTGTTCGGACGATGACGTGAATTCAACAATCGGAGGCAGAATGATCGACAGTTTTCTTTAACATCTCATTCCCAAGAGCAGCGATTCTTCCAGCGTCCTCATGGAGCAACATCTGATTCTTTCATCTGAATAATTAAAAGCCTTCTGCTCCGGACGGCGGCGAGCGATAAGAGTAATGAAAGCCTATTAGTCCGCTCGCCTTACATATTTTATTAGGTTTGTCTGGAGGCGGTGGAAGTGTTTGGCCTGCGGCTCTCGCCCGCAAGAGGAGGACAGAGGAAACGGACCTGACGCGTAATTGGCTGTGATCATGCTCAGAACTGACACACGGGGAGGAAAACCGGACCACGCCAGCGGATGGAAGGCTGTGGAACAAAGCTGCCAACATTTGGTCAGCCTGAACCCCACGGAGACCCACGGGCCCCCAACCCCTCGTCCTGCTGACCTCACAGCCCAGAGGGGTTCAGACAGCTGAGGGCACTTCGTAGAATATGGGCAGATTTTGTCCCCTTTAAGATGGTACGAGGCTCGAGCGTTCTTTAAGTAATAAAATCATATTTAAACAGCTTTGACAGAACACAAACACTTGATTTTGAGGGTTTTAGAAGCAGCAAAACAGCTTTGAGGCAGCGTAAACATGCGGCCGTCCTTCTGACGTGGAGTTGTGCTGAAAACAACATCAAACATGTTTGCAGGGCTACTTTTAAAAACCCGTCTTCTGCGAGCGTACCCCATCGGAACTAATAACCCAACACACACTCTCGGCCTTAACGAATCAAAATGGGACAGGCTGTATTTCTCTTTCATCTTCTTTCATCTTTTTCTGAAGTCTGAGCCATTCCGTTTCAAAATGTAATGACTTCGGCACCATGCTGTGTGGAACACTGAGTTCTACCTTTTGGACCTTCTCTGGCCTAAAACACACAGAGTCACCGGCCGGTAATAATTCACAGCTAACGTGTAATAAACACCGCAGAGAAAATAAAAGGCATCTATGGGGGTGGGGGGGGGGGGGGGGGTGTGTGCACAGTGTGTGTGTGGGAGTCTGCTGAGCGACGTGGCACAGATTGCTGACATAGTGTCGGTTTAGAATGACTTTAATCTAGATCACAAGGCCGCCATCGGTGACGGTGTGTGTGTCACCGCGGACACACACACCGTCATTAAGGGGTGGAGCCACAGGAACCCGTCCCACCGACGTCCAACAAGACCCCCGTTTGACAGATTAGTGTCAGCGGGCCCGCTGTGCACGCGCACGTGCACGGTCGTGCAGCCATTGTGTACATTCTGGGAACACATTGTTCCAGGCCCAGGTCCACGGCAGCAGAGGACGCCGTGAGTCGGGGATAAAGGGTTTTAGGCCGTGGCGTTGAATGACCAAGAGACGCCTTCGGATTTGTTGAGACGAAAGGCCTCATGGGAAATTAGACAGCTGCAAACGTAGAGAGAAATGGAAATGGAGCCCATCTCAGCTGCAGGCAGGGTTCACTCCGGACACGTGGGCAGCTCATCAGGTGGAAACACGCCGCACCAAACAACCATCAGGAAGCCGGAGAACCCAGAGGGAGCCGAGCACAGGCGGGCAGAACATGCACACTCCACGCAGAAAAGCCCCCGGCTTCAGGGTGGGATCTGAACCCGTGACAGGCGACCGGTAATCTTCACGGTGACCTCAACTCACAGATGTTCCCACGTAACATGTCTGTGTCCTCACAGAATACAAATAAAGAGGTAAAAAGCCAGATGATCCCTGCTGCGCCTCTCAGACCTGTCGGATCTGTCAGTTACATCACTCACCCTCTGTTTCAGCCCCCCCCCCCCACCCCACAGTGGCTGCTAGGTAACCAACGTATGGATGCGATGGACTAAACCGATTGGATGTCTGGCCAACAGGCGCAGCACAATTTCTGAGCCAGCTTTACGGCGGTGGGGGGTTATTTATAGTTGTTACCCTGAAACTGGAACCAGTGGCCCTCATGGTTATCCTCCAGGAGCCATGAGACGCACGCACGGGGGTCACGTGCGTGCACTTCTGATACCGCCTACACGAGACACGGGAGCAAACAAACAGGCTTGTTTTTTGTTCCGATCTCTCACGTCTCCTGCCGTTATCAGGATAAACAGGTATCCTCCAACCCGTGTCGACACCCCCGGAGAGTCCGGAAAACTACTCACAGTACCCACAGCGGGTCCCGCCCTCAAACACGAAGCCGCTGGGCACGGCGCCGTATCGCCGCAGCGTGGACAGTTTCCAGTGGCCGACAGTGATGGGAGGGACGCCTCTGGTCAGCACCAACAGGTTGTTGCACAGGTGCAGGGAGGCGGGGCCGCTTTCCAGTTGGGTTCCCGGTTCCACGGCGACGCTGAACCTGTGAACTGAAGGGGAGAAGGAAGGTTTGGGCTGTTCTGTCTCTGTAGCTCTGCAGGGCTACACAATGACCTCTGACCCCATGGAACAACCCTCACCTCTTTATCACAACAGCTAGAAAAGCTGTTCTGTAGAGAACGACTCCCTGATACCGAGCGACAAACCCGAACTGATCCAATAACTTCAGGCCCAAAACCAGGTAACAGGTTGTGTTTATGGGAGGGAACCAAAGGAGCTGCAGCTCTGTGACAGATGTGTAATTGAGAAAGGCTCTATAACCTTCTGAGCAAGCATTTATGGCCCTGGTCCCTCTGGTGTGGCATTAAAGAGCAGAGAGGAAGTGACACGGTGGAGATCTATCTGGAAGGTACGTTCGGTCGTAAAGGATAAATCCACGAGCTCAGACGCAGGAAGGAAGCAGCCTGCATCAGCAGCGAGGAGAAGGTGGGGAGGGTGGCGGAGATGGGATCCAAGATTTAACAAGAGGGATCCATGAATAGCTCAGGAAGATGGTCACGGGGATTAACTGCATGAGGGCTACGGCTAGCAGCAGAGGGTGCAGGCTAATGAGCGGGGAACAGGATATATTGTGGAAGATCAGACACTTCCAGGATGGATGTGGAGAAAAATCGGCTGCATGTGAGTGGCTCCTGGGATAAATGGAGCGTCTGACGCCCTAAATTAGGCTTCAGAACATCTGAAATCGCTACAGAAGACTCTTAATTCTCCAAATAACCAGGATACCTGGAAGTACACGCAAGCCCTCAAGCCTCTGAGAGGCCCACACACCCCTGCATGTCACATGGGACGCTTCCCCTGTCAAAACAAGCATTTTCCAAGTTCATAGCAGACCTGAGAGCAGCTGAAACACATTTAAAACATTACGAGACTTTCAGCGTCACATGCTCAAACAAAACCACCGACCTTCTCCCAGACTGTAGCGGACGCGGGCGTCCCAGGCCAGCAGGACGTCTCGACTGCTGAAGCCCAGGACCAGCGTGTGTGCCAGGCAGAGGATGGAGAGGCTGTAGGACACCCCGTCGTACCCCAGGCCCGGCTCCACCCCACAGATGCCCTGAAGAAGCAGAGGACACACTTGGCTGACTGGGACACACAGGTGGGCCGGTCGCCCCCCACATGACAGCACAGATCTTCATGTGCAGAGTGGGGCTCCCAACCACTGATCCTTCGGCCTTCCGTGCACGTGGAATTCATATCATTCGGTCTAGAATTTGGCACATGCGGGAGCCGGAGCACAGAGCTGCGCGCGTTCCAAAACTCACCTCTAGCGTCACGTTGAGCCTCTCCTTGCGGCCGCTGCCCTTGTCCTTCCCTTTCTTTTTCTCTTTATACACCAGGAGCGAAAGGCAATCTGAGGCGCAAACACACACACACACACACACACACACACACACACACACACACACACACACACACACCTTAAACTTCTATGATTAAGCGTTGCTGCTCATGTTGTGTTTATTGCCGTCGCTGTAAATCTAAAACCGAAGTGAGCTGCTGGCACCGCCGATGCTCAAATCACGAGTGGAACATCTCAGAACACAGTTCGTATCAGTCGGGACCTTTATGGTTCCTACAGCACAGCGCTGTTCCTCATAGTGTCCAAGAAACATGCGGTGGTTCGTTTCAGTGTAAATGATGGTCGCTGGTTGAGCGATCCATCTGCAGAAGAGCCGTAAAAATTCCCTGCGCGCTTTCGTGCGCCTGGCGCCCCGTGGCGCACAGCCAAGCGGCCAATTCACGCGCTGGGATGGGTTAAACTGCGGGGAACCAAATGAGATTAGCGCCGAATTATTCCAGGGCTGAGAAAAAGGCGACGGCGTCGCGACGCTGCGGCGTGTTCCGACTCTGAATATGAAAATTAAAGCAGTTTTCTCTTCCTACCTGCGACCGGGGAGGGCTTCCGAAGCACGACCCACCGAGTCTTCCACTGTGGATGCATTTCAAAAGTCAGTAAATGCAAACTGCCCCCCCACCGCCGCCACCACACCCGCAGTTGAGTGCGGCTGAATTTCATTCTTTCAAACCCCAAAAAGTCAAGATGGTGGGAGAAATTCACCTTTTTTCCATCTCTAAACTTGACTTGTCCCTCCGCGACAACTGTATCCGTCATTTTCTGTCATGGTTCCGAGCAGCTGTGTGTGTGTGTGTGTGTGTGTGTGTGTGTGTGTGTGTGTGTGTGTGTGTGTGAGTGTGTGTCGGGGGAGTTACATTTCAAAATAGCTCCTCTCCCCGACCATCGGGGCCCGGCGGCGGGGACACGCTGCGGGGGGGCCTCCTCCTCCTGCGGGCTCCAGACGCGCAGTTGTCGTTGCGCGTCAGCTGTTCATTGTTTACATCGCAGCTAATTTGATTAGAAGCTCGCGACTGACGCAGCCTCCACCGAACTCACACCCGCCGGGGGTCAGAGGCGGATTCATGCCGCCTTAGTGGAGCTTCGGCGCGGGTCAGTTGCAGCCAAAGATCGGTTCTAAGCGACTCCGCGAGGCTTCTTAAGTATGAAACAATTATGGGATGCTGCAGTCCGGCTGCTTTTCACCGATGTCTCAGCAGATCCGGTAGTTAAATCCCCCATGGATCTCTGTGTTGGGGGGGGGGGGGGGGGGGGGGGGGGGGGGTTACTCCAGAGATGACTTTGTGGATCTAAAGATGATTTGCAAATGCCTGCTGGGATGTTTCGGGTTAGATTGGGTCGCTGCTCAAAGAAGCTTATTTAGAACTTTATGGAAACACTTTAGATGGATCAAATGAGATGGAAGAAAATTCTGAAATGGTAGAATTTTGGGGGCATAAATATCAGCGCCAACTTTATGGAAGCAGCAGTTTAACAGATCATAAAGTGCTCGTTGAATACACAATTTCTAAAGGATTCTAGGAATTCTTAAGAAGGCCGTGCAGCTCGAGCAGCTACCTGTCCTGAACGGGTCCCTGCGTTCAGGTATCGGACCACACGATGGCGGCTGGAATCCAAACATGGCGACAAAATAGTGCCTTTTAGAGACAACGAGCGCTGTATTGACCACAGTGCATGAAAGGGTTGAAAGTGCATGGTTGCACGTGTGTTTTATTACAGGAGGTTTGTTACTGTTCCGATACAGCCTGGAATGACCTTATGACCTTTGAACGGTGACGACAGCATCAGTCTTTAGTGGTCCGACTACAGTAAGGCTGCGTGCCCGCGTCGGCCCGCTCGGAGGGATGGAATTGGGAATGTTTGAGTCATCTCAGGCTGCGATCTTGTAACAGAGAGTCTGGGAACAGCTGCGGCGCCGCCACATTCATCTGGAATGGGATGAGGGATCAGGGCGGGCGTGTTCGGAGGCCACACAAGCAGGTCCGGCATCGCCGGAGCAGCTCAACGGAAGCGTCCTCAAACAAACGTGGCTTTCAGCTTACTCCGACCCACCTGGGCCGGACCCTCGCTCTGCTCCGCCTGCCTCTTGGATGTGACCATGGAGGGCAGGTCTGAGGTCTGGTACACGGCCGACCTCATCCTGCCTCCGCGGTAGCGAAGCTCCAGGGTCACGTCCTCCCATTTCGAGTCCAACTCCGAGTCCTGTGAGCGGCAGAGGTCCCTGGACCCTTTCTGGGTTCGCCTGCCGCCCCCGGCACCGGCCGGAGGCCCGATTTGATCCAAATCCAAGGCTCGTTTTGGGGTCGGGCGGGCGGAGCGAGAGGAAGGAGACTTGGATTTACGCCGTGACCGAAGAGGAGGGCGTGGCGGAGGAAGCGGGGGCGCGGGAGAAGTGGAGGTGGGGTGAGAGGGTGGCGTTGGTCTGCTGGGCGTTCTACAACCCCCTCCTCCTCCTCCTCCTCCTCCCCTTCCTCGCTGTCCGTCTCTACCTGAGGAAGAAGAGGCTGTTAACAGGAGACGACAGGCAGCAACCAAACGGCACCACTGCAAATCTCCATGCAGTAAGAAAGCAAACAGAGCTTAAATCAAACGCTCAGACACGCCTCTCCGGACGCACCGTGTCCTCGCCTAAAGGGGCCGTCAGGATCTCCTCGTTTCCAAATATATTATTGAGATGATAAAACAATGTGGAACAAGTGCTGGACACACACACACACACACACACACACACACACACACACACACTCTCCATCCTGTCTTTTAGGGCCATCCATCATCACTCCAGCGCAGTCCTGAATAACACTGACGGGATATCGTCAACGCGTCATTAACTCTGGCGCTGGGATGCATTCTGCTTAAAGGATCTGGCCGCGTGCAGGCACAAATTGCCTCATTAGACGTGACTGAAAACGCCTTTGTTGTCTCCAGACTGGTCAAATTTGTTCGCTGGTCAAATTCATTTCAGAGACATCTCATTTTTGGGGGCTGACAGGAACACTGGTTTGGTGTCCATCACTGTTGTGCTTTTCAGGTCGACCCAGTTCAAGATTCGGTCTCTCCGCCACTTTTAATTCCGCCTGTCACCAGCAGGCGGCGCCATTCGAAGCCAATCTTTAAATTGTGTTGACGTCTGAAATCTTTATTGGCAGCGGCCATTGAGCCAAGAGTTTCTTCATATAATCAGGGCAGACAGGCTTAATGAAGAGGGCTTCCCTGTCAATTACAGCAGAAAAATAAATAAAAGGATGCTGCAGGATGAAAATAAGGATCACAGAATTGATTTAAAGGCATCCCAGTTCAAGCTTTCACCTCGACTTCAGAGGTTGTGCTCTGCAAGTCTTATTTTTGAGAAAAATCTGAACACAAAAGTAAAAAAAAAAAAAAAATCCATCTTACTCATAAAGGGCACCCTGACAGGAAGTTCTTTGTGCACCTGTGTCAATATTCACTTAGTCGTCTGTCATGACAAACGAATTAAGGATGCGTCCCATCACCAGAGGAAACAGTCATTCTAATTAAAAATGCTACAGAATAAGATCATTGTGCGACACAAGAACGTTGTCCATCGGAAACAAGACCTAGTTTTAGTTATCAAAGAGCCAAGCAGGACAAAGATCCCCTCACAAGGCACCGAGCAGAGGGCGCCCCCTGCATAGCTAATGCCCAAACCCCCCCAAAAGCCTTTGTATTCTTAAACAAAAGCCTCGTCCTGCGACCCAGACCAGGCAAAAGACAGACAAGGAGAGGAATATTAAGCACGTTTATGGGAGCGCTGGTCAGAGGTCAAACCCTGGACTGAAGAAACGGGCCCTTAGCTAAGCTCTTAGCACCAGAGCTAATGTGGTAGCAGCACCAGCATGACGACACATAAGCATTAAAAAGGCATTAATATTCAATGATTCCACAGAACTGAGGTCTTTAGTGTCAGAAATGGACTCATTAGTGTCAGATTATGGTTTACCCCACTAAATAACCAGCGTGTGCCCTGGAAATGTGCGGTGGTGACGTTTTCTCCACAGGGCGATAAAAATGAACGGCGCAGCACAACAGTGGTCGCATTCATGGCGGCGTGCGTGTGAACGCCGTCGGGAGGGGGAAAACAATTTCCAGGAGATTCACATGAGAAAAGCAGGCGTTAAAGAAAGGAGGCGGCACCAGAGGCTGCGCAGAGCTGAGCCTTTAAAACATTTATTTCATCTATTTACACACAGTACAGGAGAGCGATTCTGCCGGGATATACGGGGATTTACGGGGATTTACAGCGTGGCCGCGTTCCAACAAAGACTACAGCAACAAGTCTTTCCACAAAGTCGACGATATATATAAATACTTTTAACCGGTTGATGCAGAGGAGGGAAAAAAGGTGGCGTAAATGGAGTGCCTGTGATAAAATAAGAGGAAGCTGTTCCGGGGGCGTCCTCGTCCTTCTGTCCCACCCCGACATGAATCTTTATGATCCGCACGAGAAACGCCAGAAGCGAGCGCGGAGGAAACAGGCGGTTCTGTGTTGGGGGGGGTAACGGAGCAGCTGACGCGGACGCGTGTGGTCATGCTACTGCTGCACATGTTTGGGTGTCGCCGTCGGTGTGCGCGGCGCTCGCGGGCCTGTTTAAAATGATACGCGGCCCGTGGTCAAAGTGCAGCCGCACGCCGCAGATTCGGAACCATTCGTCTTTTTTTTTTTTTTTCTTCCTCTAAACAAAAAAAACAACGCAAATTTTGAAAAAAAAAAGATGAAAAATGTTTTAAAATGAGTAAAGTCTTGTTTGTAGTGGGCTAAAGTGCTTGTTAGGTTCTGTACACGGGGGAGCTGGGGGGGGGCACAGGACGGTGGGGGGGTTGGCACTGTTCCTCGCCCTTTCCTCCTCTTCGCTCGTGTCGGAGCCTCCGTTGAGGGAAACCACAGCAAGGTCAAAGGGTCACACAGATACAAACCATGCGGGTCGGATCCTCAATGCATCCCTCTTTCCTGTCCTCACATGTCTCACCTGGACTCTGTCAAGGCTCCATGTCCCAGACACCCACTCCAAATCACCCTGAACCCTCCCTCACCACTAGATTTCAGACTTCTTACGAGACTCGAGTGGCTCTGCGCTCGTTTTAATTAAGTGGCAGGAGATCTGGATGCATTCAGGATCATTCGGCCAGAAGAACAAGAATCTTCAATTTGACTTTTCCTCCAATCCTGCTCACACCTAAAGAAGAAGAAGAGTGGAAAGAGCTAATGTTCACACCGGGGAGGTACCTGAGCTTGGCCGCCCACCTGCGTGCTGCTGTGGTCGGCGTTTGCACTGCAGGGCTGAGGGAGACACGTAGTTCAGGCTGGGGCTGTTAATGTCCCCCTCTCCCACCAGAGTCAGATCAGACAGGGCGTCCTCCTCCGGCATCTGGACCGACTCCCCCCTGAAGGGGTCCTGGAGGGGCTGATGCTGACCAGCCGGGGACGGGCGGACGGGCGAGAGGGTGCTGGGAAACGGTGGAGCGGGAGGTCTGACCTTCCTCCCTCCCCTGGCGTCGCCACCCAAAGCAGAGTCCAAGCTCTGGGACTGATGGCTCGCACTGAGCAAGTGGCCGCCGCATCCGCCGCCTCTGTCGTTGCCCCGGCGACCGCCGCCGGGGAAGCTGCCGTTGTTGGAGTTACGGGAATGAGGGGTGGAGCAGCCGGGCTCGGAGTCATACGGAGGAGGCGCGGCCCGGTCGGACGCAATTGGCGACAGTCGGAGGAAGTCCGGGAGCTGCAGGTGGCTCTTGTTTAGCAGGCCTCGCTGGTCGTCTGCTCGGTTGCTCTGAGCTTTGGATATGAGGTCGAAGAACTCTGAAGGCACACGCACAAACACGCACGTACGCACGCGCGCGCACATCAATACAGTGACAGCTCGAACACAGTCAGTATCATTGGGAAATCATGCAGGGGAGGGCGCATTAATGGGTTAGCCAAGTCAAAGCTACATACAGTCCAAGCAGAGGAGACTGTGCTACGTGTATCTAGCTAGCATTGGAAGCATTTGGTGCAAACAGATTAGTGTTGTCACGGTAACAAAGCTACAAAAACAAAGAGAGAGGAGGCAGTCGTTCGGTCTTTACCTTCAGCTTCGTCTATATTTATCTTTTTCTGCTTGCGTTTTTCCGGAGCCTTATGGAGGGAAACAGAGTGGTTGGGAAAGGCCTGTCTGCTTGTGTCAGAGCCGGGCCCAGCCTTGCCATTTTCCTCATTGGGCCGAGCTGAACCGGCTTTCCCTGACGGACTGTCCTCCCCCTGGAGGCCGAAGGAGAGCGGAGTGGGGCGTTAGAGCCCTGGACAGTCACGACGGTGCAATGCGGGCACGAGGAAAGACGAGGTGGGAGACTACATCTAGTGATGGATGGGAAGGTCGGGATTCACCAAATGGGAACAATCAGATGGAGATGTAATGGGCACGATGGGATTGAGTCTGGAGGACAATAATTACAAGTGGGAGTGTCTCCAATAAAACGTTCCATTCAAACAACCACAATAACCCTCGCTAGCACCCACTGGGACGGCCGACCGTCACCTCCAGTCACGCCGCTGCTGCGGAAGCACCAAGCAGCCTAGTGGGAAAATCCCGGGCTTTTAGTGTCACCCATAAAGCGGTTAAGTAGAAACGACCTGAAGTGCTACTGCCACCAGAGGTTCCACAGGGCAATTTTGAAGTAGACACAGGGAGGCGGAGCCTGCCCGGCCGCCGTGTTTGTAACAGAGGGAAAAAAATAAAAATAAAAAAAACGGGAAAAGAGTCGCTGATGCATTCAGCCGAAAGGCAGATCCCAATGATGGAGCATGAGAAGCCCGAAGAGCGTGAGGAGGATCTCCGACACAGCCAACAGTGCACAGAAACACGAACACACAGCCAGTACCACACACAAACCTCGGATGCACATGGCAAACAAACAGGGGTGGCGGAAGACGAGCGAGAGAGACACTTAGTGGCGTGACACGTTGAACCAGGGACGGGAGACGCTCGGTGGGTTACAAACATCGTACAGCCGGAGGAACGACAGGGAATAATGTGGCAGCGGTCTTACTGTTGTCGCTTGGCTTCTGCTCGTGGACGGGACCACCTTCTGTCTGTCTGCGCAGTGTAAGGGAGAGGTCACATGGAGAGGTCACATGGAGAGGTCACATGACCGCCAACCTAGCGAAGCGCGTTAGCCAAGCGCGTTTAGCACGTTACCTTTCGAGGGGGCGTGTTCGGCTGCATCTAAAACGACCCGTAATCCGTCCAGGTTAGATATGGGAAGACCCAGATCCAACGGCTCCAGCTCGCCGCTCTGCGGGAAAGACGGACGTGTGTGATGAGTTTCTGTTCTCATCTCCCTCCACAGGCTGCCAGAATAGAGCGGGGGCGGGCTCACAATGCGTGCCACCAAGTCTGAGAGGTGCAGGCCGTATTTGGCCACCACAGGCCTGAGGACCTCGGTCACTGGCTTCGTGGGCTTTGCCTTTAGGCCCACTGAACGGTTTATGGGGACCAGGTCGAGTCTAGGAAAGAAGAACCCACAACGAATGCTTTTGGGATCCCACGTTAGCAGCACAACAGCGGATCAGCGCACGGTACCTGAACAGGGTCCGTTTTTCTAGCCTCAGGTCCCGGGAGCACAGCGTCATGCAGTCCTGATCCAAAACAAGTGGCTGAAACGGACGGTGGCGCACAGATGATGATTAAGCTCACTGGTAATGAAGCTGCCAGTTAATGAGCCACATGTGGAAACACCCCTGGTATCAGTGCACCACCACTTTAAAGACGACATATCTCGAACCTTTTGTACCTATAATCTCTTTAAGTAGATATTTTAGCATCGCAACTGAAGATACTGGACATGTTCGCACTCCATTACTTTAAAATTGCTTATAATAAGAGCAGCTTTCTATTGTGAATTACATATTTCCAGCCAGTAGTATTTAATTATAGTCTTATTAAGGAATAGACCTTTCTCCTGAATACGCTACAAAGGTTTACCGACTCGGCACATGTGATGCGGTACCTTCTCCCCTCCGATCAGGAAGAGGTCTACGGCTGCCAGGTTTATGCAGAGTTTCTCGCAGAGCCCCGTCAGCAGGTCCCTGATGGTCACGCCGGCCCTCAGAGGGACCGAGCAACACGAGCCGTCCGGTAAGCTTATGTTGCACTGCCTCAAGGGGGCGCTGCCCCCTCCGCGCTCTGCTGACGCAGCTCCGCGGGACGCGTCGCCCTAAAGGAGGAGACAGCAGACAGGAAGGGGAGAGGAGATAGTGAGCAGAGACAATGACATGGGGGGCTGGCAGGAAGAGGAGTCGTTTTTTGGATTGGATTTGCTTTTAAATAAATCAGAGGAAGAGGAAGAGGGGAAAGATTAAAAGAAAAAAATACAGATTCATGCTGACGCAATGGTTCCTGGGAGGCCCTGCTGATAGACCCACCTCAGTTTTCCCTGACCCTGATGTCCCCAGCTCCAAACTGGCTCCTGAGGACAGCGAACCCTGGGACTCACGGCGACCGTTGATAGCGGAAAAATCTGCAGGAGCGAGGGGGAAAAAACCAAAACGAGACATTTAGTTCTGACGAGACCTTTTTGAAAAGTGAGGAACTCGGAGGCGACTGACTGTAGTTGAAGTCGGTCAGCTCTCGCTTTTTGGGGCCTTTGCCGAAACTCCTGTTCCGGGACCAGGAGAAGAACATGCCTTTCCTCCGGTCCCCGGAATCGTCTCGACCGTCATCATTCAGTGACCTGCCCGACTTGCTCTTTTTGTCCTCCTGTGAAGGAAAAAGACGATAAGAAGAGGGAACAAAGAACTCAGCGAGCTAGTATCCGCAGGAAAATCCTGCGTTTGCTCATTTAAAGCGGAATTCATCCCTCAGCCGTGTTACCTTCTTGGGTGTGGAGAGGTTGGAGCGGTCCGATCCTGTGGTGCTGTGCTTGGACGTGGGGCTACTGGGAATATGGTAGGGGTCTGGCAGAGGCCTGCTCTCCACCTCCGCCAGCATGCACTCCTGGTACAGGAGCGACTTGAGGAACCGCGTGTAGCTGTCGAACTTCATCAGGTTATAGATCTTTAGGAGAGACAAAGGTGAAGAGGTGATGTTTCCTGACAGCCGCGGCTAATGAGCTGCTCGTTAGCTTCCAGATCCAAAACTGCTCGTCTGAAATTCGAAGCAATGAAATGAAGGTGTGAAGAGCATGAAGTGCCGGAAGCTTTGAAACAGCCCCAAGGCGTTCCCAAAAAACTCATCTCATGCTCCGTGTGTTCCACCGTTTAACAAGCGTCCTTTTTTTGATGTGCTGGAACAAAGGGCCATATTAAGGAACTCCTCCAGCCCCGTGACTCTTATCAACGTCGGCCATCTTCCGCCCTCCTCCACACGCACATTTATGGAAAACTACACGTCTGATGCCGGCAGGCAAACGCAGACGAACATTTGCTGCCGCCCCTTCGACCGTACACGAGCGCGGCATTGCCGTCGTGCACGCTCGCCGCTGCTCCCGCTGACAGAGGTGAAAGGCATGATGGGACACCGAGCTGTCCCAAGTCCACACAAGTCACCTGAGTCGCAAGGCACTTGATAAAAAGGGCGGAGAGCTGCGGCGTACCCGGCAGGACGCCACCTTTTAACCGGAAGCGAGCGCGGACGGCGAGGGAGGAGGCATCATACGAGCGGCAGGAGCGAGCGGCGAGCACAGCGGGGAACGTCGAGGGCGTCGTGCGCTGCTCTGCTACCTGCAGCTGCTGCTCCTTGAACATGTCCGGCCGCGGCGCGTTGAGGATGTCGTCGGCCAGCTGAGCCTGGCTGTCGATGTTGACCGGCGTGGTGGCTTTGCTGGACAGGAAGCTGTTGTAGATTTCTCTGGCGCGTTGAGAGAGCTGGAGGAAGTGGAAGAAAGATTAATGAGGAAAAAAATCGATCGCGCTCGTGACCATCCGTCATCTTTATGGAACGCTCTGGCGAGGATCAGGAAGTCGCCTACCTGCTTCTTGTCATTCTCGGGGACGTGGCTGAAGAACTCGCAGGCCTGCCAAAACAGGATATTCTCCTCGCTAAACTCTTTCTTCAGGAACTCCTGCAGCACAAGAGTTACACGAGGATCAGGAGGAGCGCGGCCACGCTGTCAGCTAGCGATAGCAGCGCCAGCCGGGCGCCGCTGCCCTACCGAGAAGTAGCGGATGCCCACGGGGTCCTGCAGCAGCCTCTCGAAGCTGACGGCCCAGCTCGCCACTCTCCTCTCGGTGTGGCGCCGGTGGCTCTGGACGCTGGGGAGGCTGGCATTGCTGTTCAGGCTGTTGTCGCTGCTGCAGCCCTGCAGCTCCACGCTGTTGAGTTCTGTTGCACACACGCGCCACAATTAAGCGTTTCAGGCTCGAGGAATCGTCTCCCAATGTCCGAGCTTGACGTGACGTTTTAATGAAACCAAAGTGTCATCGGAGCGTTTCCCCCGGCTTCACCTGAAGGCGCTGCTCTCAGCAGCATTGTGAGCACCTGGGCTCCTCAGGTGTGTCCCGTCCTGCTGATGGAGGTGGAGAAACACCCCACACACACACACACACACACAGGCTGTCCTCGCCCCGGCCCAATGTTAGAACTACGATGCTTTAATGTTCAACATCGATTATGGGTGTAAAAGATAGTCTTTATCAGGTGTTCTAATTAAGTGGCCGAACGGTTTTATCGGTGCAACGATCCCAGGAAAAATAATATATATGGAGTCAATACGATAAACTTTTTCCACAACGATGCTCCAACACATGAGCGCCTTCACTTCTGCCCATCAGAGATTTTCCAGCTTTCTCCACCTCTGCTGTGTCACCCGACTTCCTCTCTTTAGTTCACTTCCTCTCTTTTCGCACCTTTTTGGGGGGATCCAAGGAAATGGACTCTTGAAAGCTTCAAAAAGAGACCAAACAGGTAAACTGGTGAGTTTTTTTCCTTTTTAGTGTCCCTACAGCAACTCTCTCCATTCCCACAAGTGCTGACTGTCAGTGTGTCTAAAATACCCTTTTATTTTCTCATCTCTGTATCCGAGTTCATTTCCCGAATGTTCCGATGAGCTTGCAGGAAGAAAAATGGAGAATATTCAAAGTTCTGGCAGCTCGGGGCCTGAAGGACTGAGAGTGGGCTGGTGTGATTAGATGAAGGAAAACACAGGGACAGTCATAACGAGGGCGTCTTCTGTCAGGTGGCTGAGACGACACAAATAAACTGAAAGAACAGCGTGCAGCCTGCAGCCAATGTTGAAGCTGGAAGATTCACTATTAATAGTGCGAATCCCGACACCCGAAAAGGCTCCGAAGCTGCTTCAGAATCACAGAAGTCGTCTGCTGTCAGCTTGATTCCGCCAATTATCTTTTCATCTTTGTCTGCCAAACATAAATCACGTAATAAAAGGTGGAACTGTGACATCAACAACAAAAAGCCGCATCACTTCCAGCCCTTAAAATAAACGTTAAAGAATCATTTGCACGACCACAATCTGACCAATCTATCAGCCGAAATTATTGCATCCAAACACACTTTTTTATCTTCGGACAGCTCGAGCGGCAAAACCAACACTCACATTCCTGATAACTATGTTTCACAAAGGCCTCATTAAAGCTCGGCGAGAGACGTTAAGTCTCAATAACAGCTAAATAAATAACGAAGAAAACAAGCATTTGGCTTCTCAGCCCACGCACGTTGAAGCGCACCTCCATAAAACCCCCACCTGAACCCGGACACAGCTGCCGTGGTGGGTGTTAATATGACCGGGCGCCCCGGGCCTCACTTCTGGACCCAGGTCCGCCTCCCGCTCACCTGGGTGGAGCTGATAGGAGCCAGTGTGGTGCCAGCGCGGCAGGTATCGGGTCCTGAGGGGTAACCAAGCCCCTCCATCCATACTCACCCCGTCAGGGTGACTCACAACGTCCAGACCTCACGGTCAAACGCGCAGTCCAGAACATGGAACACCACACACACACACACATACAACGCCCCCCTGCCAGACACACACACACACACACAAAACTGAGAACCACATAAGAGGAAGGCAGGTGGGAAGGAATAACAGGAGGAGGAGCAGACAGGGAGTGGTTGCTAGTGATGAGCAACCAGAGGAACCACAGCGAGTCAGGTCACCACACACACACACACACACACACACCTATTAGCTTCCAGGTAAGTGATACAGTAAAAGCACACACAGGCTAATAGTGAATAATTTAGAGGACGGAGGGGAACCAGAAATGCCAGAGCACACATAGGTATGTGGTGGGCAAACGTGCGCGCGCACACAGACACAAACTGCAGTATTGATGAGGAGCTTGTTAAAAGGAGGCCACGACTGACACTAATGAGGTCTGCAGTCCTCATGGAGCTGCAACACACACACACACTGTCAGAAGCAACGGACAAACGCGACTTGTCTTTTCTGCTTCACACACTCCCTGAACGTGCGACCGTGGACACTAAAATGCTGTAATGACAGATAACACACACTGTTTTTATCCGTCCGTTGGGACTTGACATATGAGAACCTGACCTTTGACTTGCAAACATCCTGAAAATATGTTCCTGAGGCATAAAAACGTATAAAATATGGGGATCAAATGATTAAGCCTAAAGAAACTGTACTATACGTACTGTAGGAGTGTGTGTGAATAAGACTACACGCAATAAATGTAGTTTTTTAAATACATATTGGTATTTCTGCAAATGACGTGTGGTGAAAGTAGAATAAAATGTGATCAAGTTCTATAGAATTAAACAGTATAGAAAATACTCAAGTTAGTTGAGTATTTGTTCATCTGGGCCTAAATTCAGCTGAATTCAGACCTCATTACAGTATTTCTGGGCCTCTACCCGGCTGACCTAACACCTAACACCGGACCGCCCCCCCCAGACGCCACTCTCCAGCAGGATGCGCTGCGAGCGTAGGTGGCAGTGTGGGGGGGGGCTGGAGCAGACCTGCCAGCTCCAGCAACAGAACCCGATGAAGCGCAGAGCTGAAACACTTTGGTGCTGACTGAAAACCTGTCTGGCACTTTTGTTAAATTTCTCACCTCCTCTTGGTTCTGACACCTCCTCCACATGCTAAAGCTCCAGCCCCCCCCCCCCCAATCGAGACCCTTTCTTTACTGCTCAGACATGTTAAACTGCAGCCAGAATGAGATCTTCTGTCTCTAACCAAGTTTGACGCCACAGATGAACCCAATACGCACCTTTCAATTGAAAATACTTATAATAGAAATGGATTTTCGCATATTTAACGAGACTACAGTTATGCTCATTGTCCCGCCCCCATCCTATGTGTCTCAGCGTGTCGGTAGATTGGGGACTATTTTTAGATTAGTCAGCAGACCTTGGCACAGCAGGCTGAGGTGGGGCAGGAGACGCTCCTTCCTTTAAGTCTGGGAATTCTGGAAATTCATGCCGGGTCAGTTTCACCCCCATAAAATCCACCAAAAGCTGATGGAAGGAGCTGACAGCAGCGAGCAGGTATTACATCCAAAAAGATGGATAGATAAGGGATCTTCTGAGAGAGAGATGATTGGAAATGTGACTCACCTCCGTCGGAGACCGCGGCAGACTGTATGGAAACACAGAAAGACATGGATTAGGAACGTCCCTCATCACACGGGGGACAGCAACACAGACAGGAGCTGTCTGGACGCGGACTCACAACACAGACAGACACCGACGGGATATGACCCATGATCAGTCACTCACACACACACACACACACACACACACACTCATAAACACTTTCACATCATTAGAACAGTCAGAGGTGCACCCACACCTTTTGTCTCGTGTGTGTGGGTGGAATCATCCCTGAACTGGCTCTGCAAGAAAACCTCCGGAGGGGTGGGTCCTCACGCTGTCTGTGTGTGTGTGTGTGTGTGTGTGTGTGTGTGTGTGTGTGTGTGTGTGTGTGTGTAGAGGTGAAAAGGAGACTTATATGAGGGCATCCCTGCCCCCTCAAAATCACAGGCAGGTGAGAAAACCTTTAAAAAGCGTGTGTGTGTGTGTGTGTGTGTGTGTGTGTGTGTGTGTGTGTGTGTGTGTGTGGCAGCTTCAGCCTGACTTTTCGGGGTCGTCCAGGCAGCGCCGCTGTTTAAACCTCATTTGTCTGGAGGTTACAGCCTCCTTCCCTGGCATTTGTACAAAACACACATCTCCGCCCCTTCCATTCCCGACCTACTGAGCTGGGATGAGATCATTCCGCTCAGACATCTGAGATGTAGAGAGCTCTGAAAGGAGAGCGACCCAATCCTTCAAATCTTAAAGGAGCGGACAAATGGGGAGAGGGGAAATGAAAGAGAAAAAAAGAGAAGAGAATCCACCGAACCAACATCTGCAGCGTCTGCTGGAAGCTCTGAGCTGCTGGGATCCGTGAGTCTCGTCTGAGCTGCACCCTGGCATCGGAATGATCTCGTTATTGATCACCACGGAGTCTCCTGGATGGCTGGATGCTTCCGGGGTCACCACGAGGTCACCGAACAGTTGGAATCAAGATTCTTTTTCTAATCTTGATGCAGCTTTAGTCTGATCGTTACACGTCCACAAACACTTTTACAAGAACTTTGCCTCGGGAGAGTTTGGGATGAATCATAAAAATAAAAACCAATCATACACACTTAATAAATTCGGCCTGTTTGATGCGTATTCTGCACGGATGTAAACATGTGGTTGACATTCTTTAGGGGTGTTTCATGTCATTCCTGTGCATTTATCAACGTATGTGCCTGCTTATTCCTCATTCTGCCGTGAGATGATCACTTCCAGACTATCCTTTGGCCCCAACCGGGGCCCCAAATCCCCCCTCCTCTCGTTTTCTCCCTCTAACCTATTTTCATTCCCTCCCCAACCGTCCCCCCCCAGACAACCTTCCTCCCATTCTTTCTTTTACCATCACATTCTCTCCTTTTCCTTTTGCTTGCTGTACATATCCAGTAATTCCAGAGGTTTTCCGCCCCCCTCTCCTGGCAGATCATGGTCATTCCTGACAGGCCATGGGGAATACTTGGGGGTTTCTACATGTTAACTCTTAAATCTTATATCTGATTCGCTACATTAGAGCCCTGTGATGCTTTTGTTAAGATTATGGGGTTTTAACAGCAAAGTGATCAAAAAAATAAGGCCCTACTTGTAAAAATGAAATAATTACGCCAGTGAGGACGAGGTCAGATAGGAGATGTTGACCAGTGCGGTCATGTGACCCTACGATTACACAGTATGGGGGGAAAAGCAGATGCTGGGAGGCTTCTGCAGAAAGTTGTGGATACGAAGCCTTTGGAATTCTGCTCCAGAGCTAAACCTTATGACAGGCCACGCAGTCAAAGTCTGTCTTTGTTCATTTATGATATCATCACAGCACAGTGACTCAATGTTCGGCTGTACAATATTATTTAGAGGTGATTCGTAAGCGTTTTAGTAATAACGAGCTCCTTGTCTGTGTGGGAAGATTTATTTGGTAGAGGATTCTTAGAAAAAGAGCTCTGCTAAAACAGGATGAATCCATCCGTGGCAGGGATACTATACACACTCAACCACGCACACACAAGTGCTTACACACTCACGTACACAAAGACAAGACTGTTGGTGCCACAGGAACTTCTGGCTCCATCACCGCTGCTGCAACTGCCACCTTTGGACCGAGCTGGGAAACATGGGAGAGGTTTCTGGGCGCGGCCACGCCTCAACGCCAACAACTGACACACACACGCCGCCCTGAGAAGGTGACTTGGAAATCACAACCCAGATTTCCCGAACGCGTGCGTGAACAAACAGCACGTGCTCGCACTTCCAGCTGAGGAGGAAGCTGTTGGGCCAGCAGCCCCGGTGCGTGCGCGTGTTTACCTTCGAATGTGAGGTGAATAGTAGCAGCCATTGATGGCGCCGAGTCACAGCGCCAGGGCTGGAAACCGTAAATCCCCGTAGCTTTAGACGAGACGAGGCGAGCGAGCGAAATTCACCGCGTTCGTCTGAGCCCGAGTCAAATAAGGACAACCGCGGAGGCAAAATCCTAATTTAAACACGGAGAGAAATGAAACACGAAAAGGTAATTTGGCTTCGACCATCAAATCGAATCAGCTGGGTTAAATTTTAGAAGGAAACGTACTGAAACATCTGTGGAATTCTGGGACAAAAGCCTTGTTCCCAGCAACACAGGGAACAATCAATATCCACCCCTGAGAGGGAGAAAGGAATGCAGATAGTGTGTGTTTCCATACAATGGAGGCACAGAGGAGATGGGACTCAGAGGCTGAGTGTCTGTTTTACTTGGCTGCTCGATGGCGTAGACGCACGTGCACGCGCGGGGGTGTAAACACAAGCCATACCCCCCCCGCATGCCTTCTCAGGTGGTCTCACCTTCTTCACACACTTTCCTGGCCTGGCGGCACTGCGCTGCTTTAATTACCACATTAGGCGGGACAGCTTGTTCTGGGCCGTCTCTGTCCCTCTCTTGTCCTCATTCATGCCCATTTGTCCTGTCCCATCCTGTCTGGACGTGAGAAAACAAGCCCCTTCTTGGTTGTGTTTGGTGAGCGTGCGCGTTACCTACTGTATTAAAGTTCCAGACCCGCTTGAAAGAGAGCCTCTTCCTGAGGCTCATCCTGCTCTCCTCTCACACAGGAGGGGACCGGCCGGCTCCGTGATCTACATGTCTCAACCACACAAATCACCTTCATCTGGGGCTACCAAGCTTCTTCAGGGGCTCTCAGGGGAGGGACGGTTCCGCAGAAGGCTGGCTGACATGGAACCGTGCCCCGGCATGTCCGCCACCCATCCGTCCTCAACCGGACACCAAACTTTCCAAACTCTTCTCACAACTCTCTACCCTCCACACAGTGTGCCATCAGTCTGAGTAGGCAGTTCCATTCTCTCGCACCGTTTCCACAGAGACACGCCCCCACTAACGGGAGGGGGGAGGGACTAAACGCGAGTCTGCCAATCACACGGCGGCACGGCTCCTCCCGCATCTCCGTTCAAACCAGGGTGAGGCAGGATTTAGCGTGGTCACGTTCACCGGCGAGAGAGAAGAAGTTAGAAAAAGAAGGCACATCCTGCACATGCACAAGCGCAAACACATGCACTGCGTTTGTCCGTGTGGCCTCGGGGCTGCGGCCCAGGTCTGCCTAATTTCCTGTTTGGGAGAAGCAGCTTTTGTCACAGTTTCTTGATCCACAGTCTGGTTTTTTTACACAACAGTCTGCAGAATCTCACTGTAGCGCGACCTGAACACACATCCTGAGAGGAGGTCCCTGGTTTGACTCCAGAACTAAGGAATCGATTCATCCCGGCACCCGGAAACTCCCGGGATGTAAATATGTACAGCGTATTTTATGATCTGATCACTGAGTAATACTGCAGGTTTGGGATTCCGCCTACAAAAATAGAAGCCTGGAGTAAAGTGATTTATCCTCCTGCCTGCTGTACAATAACACTGAGGCACCGCAAGGATGGTTGGGAAGCATCCGTAATCGTTTCAGCAGTTCCTGCTAACGACTGGAGTCGGGAGCGCACTTCCTCCAACAGAGACAGCAGACAGGAGTTTGGGGTTTGAACCTACGTCATTCACCGCGACAGCAGCTTTTTGTCCCACTCTGCCGGATCTATTCCGGGATTTTTAGGCCTGAGAAATGTCTGAAAGGTGCTGCAGAGGCCGTACAGACTCCGCACAGACAGATCCAAACCTCCGGGGTCCCTCACAGAACCCGCCACTGGATGGGCTTTTGTTTGGCTGCCACACACGTAAATATCAAAATGTGAAGCTTGCTGGAAGACCATATTTGGCTCTGTGTGCTCCGTTTACAGACAGCAATAAAGCTCAAGCGTTTCCATTTTACTGGCGTCAACAGCTGCACTCAGGCAAATTCTTCTTTAGTTGCACATACAGAATTTATTGAAAACAGTTTTGTTCCACTTGTTGCATCCCGGGACACCAGTGATGACGAGAGGTGATGGTAATTATTTATTTTTAGGCTGATTATTATGGGCATAGAAGTAAATGATTGTTTTTACTTGTGGAAAAAGCAAAGACAAATTGGCCGTTTAAACCTTCTGAGGGAGAGTTACATAAGAGGAGGAAGCTCTACCCGATTTAAATCATCTCTGCCCATTAAAACCATTTGAAAGCTTTGCTGTATCTGTTCCAACTTATGGGGGAAAACAAAGGAAAAGCCCGTTGATAGAGGGGGAGATGCTTCCACAGAACCTCCGTGTCAGGAAAACATGTAGGGTTTAAATAATATATAGTACAGTAGCTTATTGTTGGCAAAGTTATTTGTTAACCTTCCTCTCCTTGTATCATAGCAACCTCAGGGATAGCTCTGGTTCTAATCCTCCTCTCTGACAACACACACACACACACACACACACACACACACACACACACACACGAGGGGGCAGAGAGAATGAGCTTTAACACTGAATGGGTCCTTCATGTTGAGCTCTTGGCTGCTTCAGCTGAGTTGATTAAATGTGTCTAAAAATGTGGAAGCCTTCTTCTGATGAGGAGGTAAAGAATGTTTTAAGAATGAATGTAATAAAAAAGAATTGTGTGTTTCAGGCTCAAAATCAATACAATCCGAACTAGTAACTAGTGACCACTTACTAGTTATCTCGAGACATAAATCTAATAAAACACCAAATGAATTAGTGCTTCAAAATAAAGACTTTTTAGAATAATCAGAAACCTTCTCAACAATTTGGCTCAATACTGTAATAAATATTCTGACATCTATGAGGCCGGGAAAGACAAGGCTGGCTCCATCTTACCCACGGGGGGGGGGGGGGGGGGCAGAAGTCTCACACAGCCCAAATCTCCCTTCTAATGACGGATTTGAGGTGCAGCAGCCCAACACAGCTGTGCACAGACCCTGACGGAACAGCCTATTTTCGATTTTCCTTTCTCAACAACTTATTGTTTCTTGTTCACTCCTGTAATGACACTGTATATTAAACCTGCAGCCCAATTATCTCCATAAACCAGTTCTAGTCACTAATTTGTCGCCCAATTAATAACAATGAGTTCAGCACTTTCATGATTCATAATGCCTGTTTAGCGTTAACAAATATTTCTTACAGAGAAAAATAAAGAAGAGTATATTAAAACAAATCCAAAACAAAGTACATGAGTGAGACAGGGTTTTATAAAGAATAAAATTGCCAATTAAAACAATATACAGGAACTAGTTTTCAAAAATCTCTCGCCTGTTACGATTCTATGAAAACCAACAGCGCCCTCTGCTGACAGTAGCGCGGTACTGACAGAGCCAGAAGGGGGGGGGCGTTACTGTATAATGAGATATGTGGCAGCATTAATATGTAATAAAGCTGGACAGGCGCTCAATGATCCGGTCATCAGGTCAGGAACACACGTGTGCAAAAAAAAAAAACATTTAAAAAGGAAAGTTGTGTGCCACTGAGGTCATGACAAGTCACTTCCCAAAGGTTAGGGCGGTCAGATTTGCATTAAAGACATGAGAATAGGCTGCTAATTGTTACCAAAATCACATCTTAAGATGCTTCTTTTCAATATCGTTACACGTGTTTTGTGCCAAAAACTGCATAAGTAGTAAGAGGAATATTGAATATAATAATAATGAAAATCAAAGTGACTTAAACCAAAAAGGAAAAAAGGAGGGGAGGTAGTCTTGAGTGTGCAAAATTGGAAAAAAACAACAATAATAAAACAAATATAAATATATGTAATGTTTAACAAAAGGCCTTAGAGCTGTAGCAAACAGCCTCCTCAGACTCCTGAGCTAATTCTCCGCTCTTTTCAAATAAACACACACAGTGTGGCCACTGTTTCATCACAACACTGTTTGATTGTGTTGCACTGTTTAACGGACCCATCTGGAGACGGAAAAAAAAAAACTCTTTTAACAGAAGAGCTACATCTGGTGTGACTTCTGGCCTCCTCATGAGCTTTGCATACAGGAGCATCATCTGATGTTCCTGCCCCAGTGGACCCTGCTCCCAGGGGATATCACGAGGAGCACCGATTCATGTCCGCACAGAACAAGAAATGTGTGTGCTGCTCCTCGTATTTTTAGGATGTGAATTCGGTTTTTTTATTACCGTGTGTTAAAGGTCAAAGGGGTCGCCGGGCCTTTTTTCTCTCTCACTGCTGTTTTAAATTACAGGAAAACTTCATTTAAAATGTTGATGCACACATAAATGCCTCATTGCTGACCTATTTAAATGCGTCAAACACATTTTTGAACCCATCAACCGCCTACAGAACTTCTGTTTGATAAGACATCAAAGCAACTTTATATTAATACCTAAAGAACAATGTTTGTGGAGTTAAATCCAAGACTCAAGCGATTCTCTTTCAGCTCAACAAATCCAAACAGACCTTGGAAAAAGTTTCAAGGCATTTCATTCATTTCAATCTTAACTATGCAACTGTGTTGGGGGATTAAAAGACCAAAGAGCGCCGACATAAAATGGACAAAAACACGGCGTTAATGTTGAGTAGCGCTGAGAATAAGTGGACTTGCAGCATTTTGAGGTGCCCTCTGTTCCAGCCGTGCAGGTTCAAAACGGTCACGACAAACAGGCGGCACGCTGTGAGTGGCCGGCGGACCCGTCCAGGCTGCAGCATCACTCGCGGGGGGGGGGGGCACGTCCACGGGGTAACTTACTGGGTCGGCGGCCGTCTCTGTGTCCGTGCGCAAACTTTGCCGCTCCATGAAAGAAGAGATAAGTAATCCTCAACACCGCGTAAGAGAAGGTCCTCCAGCACGCGCTGCCATCGGATGGTAAACGCGCACACGCGTGTGTGTGTGTGTGTGTGCGTGCGCGCGCGGGCACGAAGCGGCAGAGCTGGACGCTCCTGAAATGTCCAAACGGCAGCGCAGTGTCAGTGTGGCGAGCCGCCCCGTCCCCTCTGCGTCTCTCCCCCTACTCCTCCCCCTGCTCGGCTCCTCTCGGCTCTGCCTCTGTGCTCACCCCTCCTCTCTCTCCGCTCTTCCTCCCACACTCACGTCATTTCTATTCCACCCACACTGGTCGTGGGCTGAGACGCGCGCGGCGCCGCCACAGAGGGGGACCCCCCCTTCCCTTTGAGGAACGCACACCCACTCCTGGAATCAGGGTGGGACGTGTGGAACCGTCTCCTGTCATGGTTTGCCGTGCACGTGCTGTGGGGAACTCGATGGGGGGGGGGGGGGGCAAAGGCAGAGGAGACCCAAGAAGAGACACAGAGGGAAAAAAGGGATCTCCTTCAAAGGAGCGGGCTGAGTCGACCCCCCTAGCGTGCGGTGACATATAGCAGAGGCATTCATCCTGGCGCCCTCCTCCCACACGCACGACCATCCTGTCGATCTCCGACTTGGCTCAGGGGGTGAGAACAGCGGGTGAAGTGCCACCTCACTCACGCTCGGCGCTGATAGATAACCGGGGGTGCATCATGCAGACAGGACGCAGCAGCGCTTAATGTCAGCCTGCAGGAACGAGGTGGCCACGACGCGGCTTCCTCCAACCCAGAAGCTGCAGAACCACACAGCCAACAGAGTTTAACAAAAATATATATACTGCTTGGACACGAGCATTGAGACCCTTCGATGTAGCGCTTGAACCTGATTCGCCGAAGGTTCCCAGGAGCACAGAGGTCTCTAACGTTCTGAACTTGATACCTAGATTGACTTATTTGACCTGGATTCTTTAGAGGAAACCAGTCACCCCTCTTTTCCTGCCCTGGACCGTCCCCACGGTGGAGCTGGACACACAGAGGGACACCCCTGAAGTGGCCCGTCCAGCCGGACAGCTCGTGAGAGGATGGACTGTGCTCGTGGGCTGCGGGCAGTGGTCAAACCTTCGAACCGTCTGTTGCCATTTGGTCGTTTTTAGGGTCCTGAATCGTTGCTCTAATGACTCCTGTGGTCAACGCTGCCCATGAAGAGCTCCCATCTTGCAACCATCACGTGTTCATCTTGCAAAACCAGCTTCAGCTAAGCAAAGCAGACAAACACGTCTCATCTGTCCAGAAGCTTTTCAGCCCCCCCCCCCCAAAAAAAAGAAAACCCTTTTTTCCCCCCAAGACCCTTCAGGACGAACTAAATGCAGCGAAGCAATTTCACTGAGCAATGTGTGTATCTGTGACCAACTATCTTATCATATGAACACATCTGAAGCCACTTTTGTACTAAAACAGCCCCTCCCCCCCTCCCAGCCCCATACATCCCAGCCCCATACATCCCAGCCCCATATATCCCAGCCCCATATATCCCAGCCCCATACATCCCAGCCCCTCCCAGCCCCATACATCCCAGCCCCATACATCCCGGCCCCATACATCCCGGCCCCATACATCCCGGCCCCATATATCCCGGCTCCATACATCCCAGCCCCATACATCCCGGCCCCATACATCCCGGCCCCATACATCCCGGCCCCATACATCCCGGCCCCATATATCCCGGCCCCATACATCCCGGCCCCATACATCCCAGCCCCATACATCCCAGCCCCATACATCCCAGCCCCATACATCCCAGCCCCTCCCAGCCCCATACATCCCAGCCCCATACATCCCAGCCCCATACATCCCAGCCCCTCCCAGCCCCATACATCCCAGCCCCATATATCCCGGCCCCATACACCCCGGCCCCATACATCCCGGCCCCATACATCCCAGCCAAGTCCTTCCCTCTGCCCAGGAAGACGACAGCATCTGACAGGGACCTGCACCCGTGGTTGCAGCTGTCTTCCATCAGAATTCACTCCTATTTTATTCTTCCTCAGAAGGTGACGCGTCTCATCTCACTGTGGCGGTAATCAGCCTTGTAGTCAGTTGGTTAAATCTGTGAAACGAACGTCTGAATCAATTGTGTCTGCTTCCAGTTTAAACAGTCACATTGTTGTTCCGGACCTCAAGCACCACTTGTTCGTGCCCTTTGGAACGTTGAGCTGCGTGGTGGCGCGTTTACCCCTGATGATGGCGTCAAAAGCCCCGTTCGGAGCTCGCTGATCAGGTTTAGACAAAATTGCTTGTGTGTCGCCCTCGAGAGTCCTCGTACAGCTGATGGGAGAAGTCGGTGTGTGTGTGTGTGTGTGTGTGTGTGTGTGTGTGTGCGTGTGCGTGTAGGAATAAATATCTGATGCTTGAACGGTACAATCAGACTCATCACAAGATACTGCAAGCCTCAAGCTCTTGGCAAACGCAAACACACACACAGCAGCTTTTAGAATTCATCCTGCTGCGTTGTGTGTGTGTGTGCGTGTGTGTGCACATGCGCGCGTATGCACTTTTGTGCTGAGACCTCACTAACGAGTAGAATGTCAGCGCGTTACTCATCAGAGCTCATTAAAAGTGCAGGCTAACAGTTCCAACCCCATTATCCCCCCACATCGCTCTCTGCACACACACACACACACGCAGACACACACACACACACACACACACTCTTTCTATGACCTTGATAGCCTAACCAATAATGTTTAACCTTATGTGGGACTGAATCATGATTATCTTGACCCTCAACTGAAATGCTAAAGTTGCGAGGACCCCCCAGCAGGAGTGAACTCACATATGGGGGAAAAAAACATGTGCACACACACACACACACACACACGCACGCACGCACACACGCACACTTCCCCCCACAAAACACAAAGCCTCCTCTGTTTGTGGATATTATCGCTTGTGCAGCAAGAGAAAAAAAAAGCCTAACGACCGGAAGAGAAAGGTAGAATAGATGAGGGAACCGAGGGTCTGATGAGGAGAGGAGAAGAGGAAGGCTGGCCTGGAATGGCAGAGGGAGAAAGGGAGGATCTGCCCTCATTGGAGACACTAAACGCTTCCCTGATTATCAACGGGCGATGAAAGGGGCGCGTTGTGGTTGCTGCCGCACTTTAATGCAAATCACCGAAATCATTTGGTCTGGAGGGAAAGAGAAAAAGAAATATTGAGTAATGCCTGGAAATGTGTAAACGTGGATACGATATCCATGAATATCCAAGAGCTGATCAAGCATCCCAACAGCTGTTAGAGCGTCACCAGATGTGCTGACTGTGGGATCATACGAGCCCTTAAACTCCTCCTATATTTCACTGAGACGTCTTCCTTAATTCAAAGATCCAAGAGCACCACGTGTCCTTTAGATCCCATCCCAACACACCTGTTGAAGGATGTTTTACCATTGATAGGCAGTTCTATCCTGGACCAGATCAATGGTTCTTTAGTGTCAGGTTATGGACCCCGGTCCTACAAGGTGGCAGTGATTAAGCCGTTGCTTAAAACCGTCACTGGATCCTGACGTATTAGCAAATTATAGGCCGATATCCAACCTTCCTTTGATCTCTAAAGTTCTAGAGAAGGTGGTGGTGACTCAGTTACTGGAGCACCTGCAGAGGAACAGCCTGTTTGAGATGTTTCAGTCAGGCTTTAGAGCTCATCACAGCACAGGAACAGCACTTCTTAAAGTCACTAATGATCTTCTCATAGCTTCAGATCATGGACTGGTCTCTATGCTGGTTCTGTTGGACCTCAGTGCTGCTTTGATCCAATTGATCACAGCATCCTGTTACAGAGACTGGATCATGTGATTGGGATTAAAGGGACAGCACTAGACTGGTTTAGATCATATCTATCAGAGAGATCCCAGTTTGCTCATGTCCATGGAGTTCCCTCCTCATACAGCAGGGTTAGCCATGGAGTTCCTCAAGGTTCTGGACTTGGTCTCTCTGTGAGGAATCTTGGAGTAACTTTTGACCAAATCTGTCCTTCAACTCACACATTAAATTAGTCTCTAGAAGTGCCTTTTTTCACCAGAGGAACATCTCAAAGATCGGCAAATTAGCATGATGCAAAAAAGTTAGTCCAGCGTTTGTTCCTTCCAGGCTGGACTATTGTGAGTCTTTATTATCAGGGTGTCCAAACTCCTCTTTAAGAAGCCTCCAGCTGATCCAAAATGCTGGAGGCTCTTACCTATTTACTTATTATATTACATTTGAAAAACGATAAGGAATAAGTGATGGTAAAAAGAGGCCAGCCCCCATTTTAAAGGTAGTGTGTGTTTAATGTTTTAAGTTATAAAGGTAATGTCAGAAATAAGTCCCCTTATGGTCTCCAGACCAGTGAAATGATGCATTATTGATCCTGTCATTTGAACGTGTCAAGCTGTGTCGATCCAGCCTTTCAGGGGGGAACATCTGGTTTGTGCAGGTAATCAACAATGGGTGTTGCGTGGTCGCTCTCACTCTCTTACACTCCGCCAGAAAAATGTAAAAAATGCACATTTAACAAAATGCAGCTGAAATGAGCTTATCTGTCCTCCGAGTGCCTCGATAGCAGCAAAACAACGGAAACATTTAGCTTTCCTCTGATCTCTATCTTGCTCTTCAACTACTGTTGTGAATCATGATCACAGAAAACACTGCTTCAGTCTATGAAAGCTTCCCACACACATCCTCGCACTGCTATCTTTGCAAGGACTTTCAGGGACATAATGAATTCCCCAGCTCCCTGCCCCAGCCCTCATGCCTGACCCCCAACCCTGACCCTGAGCTAAACCCAATTAAAAGCCTTAAAACCATTTCTTAAGCCTCAAATAGTCCTTAGAAATTGTGAAGACCAGTCAAACCCTCCTCTACTCCCCAAAATGTCCCCACTTTTCTAGTAGAATGAGTATTTTGGTACTCATTATGTACAAGAACACACACGCACAATTAACACAATGAGGCATGAGGAGATTAATATTAAGAGACGACTGTAATAATAATCAATACTTTCACTTTTCCGTAGTGGCTATGAATGTCGTCCACCACACACTTTCTCTTTAGGCAAAGCAAAAGTGATCTAGAAAACAAATAAGGGCACTGTTAGACAAAACTCATGGTTCTCAAGTGACTTGGTTCCAGGTAATTTCTTCGAGCTAAAAGAGAGTTTGTCTTCTTCCTGCAACGCCGCGTCCACACTCAGCTGGAGGCGACACCTCCATGAATGGCGAGTTGCATAAATCTCTGCTTCCTGGTCCAAACCCAAATCCACCCACTAAATAAATGCTGCTTCAGTGCTAACGTGTCCGTGTGCTATCAGGACGTACGCTGCTATTATTAGAGACGGAGGCATGATGCACATAGAAGTCATAAACGCCACGTCAGTGACACGTGAGGGGGGGGGGGGGTCTGTGTGTTTTCTGTGTGTCTGTTGCGTGCATTGACTCCCACCTCCAGATCATCCAGGGAGCGGGCCAGGCTGAGGCGTTTGGAGCGTCCGAAGGAGCGGCGGGCTGAGGAGCGCTGGGGGAGAGGAGGGAATCCCATGGTCAGCCCCCGGAAGCGGCCGCCCTGAGGACAAAACATGCACATTCAGATTCAAATTCCCTGCAGCGTGCGCTACATACAGAGGGTGTCGGGACAATAGCAGGACTCCCAAAACACATGCGACGACTTCCTATATCAGAATCAACCACTGGAGCAAACACTGGGGGGGGGGGGGGGGGTCTGAGGTCAGATCTGACCGCCTGATTGGAACAGACCTACACATTTTGGGATGCTTTACCTTTACCACCTAGTTTTTTCACATTAATGTAAGATTCCACACGGCAGAGACGAGGCAGCAGCCTGGTGTGGCTCATGTACTCGTGGATATGTAAGTATAATGTGGCGAATAAAGGCTTTCTATCCCTCTTTCTTATTGATGTGGTCGCAGTGGGTCGTTTTTAACGACGTTCCGCTGTCTCATGACGCCATAAAATGAACACGTGAGCTTTATTGTCCAAAGCCAAACGAGAGGCTTCAACTCTCTTTTTGAGTGGCGCCTTTCAGGTTTCAGATAAAAACACAATTACTCGGCCATTTTCTGCTTCTCTAAGTGGCGTTTTCCAGCCTCTCTGCGCTGCGACAGCGTCGATGAGCGGACGGCCGTCGGCTAATGGCCGACTAATCGATGCAACCGACTCCAGAGGACAAACTGTGACACGTGTTGAATCTGACTGGCTGATTAGCAGCAGGACTTGTTGGTATTTCAGCGGAACAGGACCAGCGGTGTTGCCTGGATACAGAGGATCTGTGTGTGCGTGTGTGTGTGTGTGGGCAGGTTCTTGCTTTGTTTAAGTGGACCAATTTTTGCTTCAAAGTAAAATTGAGGGGTCAATTACACCAGCCATCACAACCTTGATGGATAACTGTTGGATGTGGGCGTTGGATTCTGGCTGCGGTGGTTTATTTGTGTTGTTTAGGGTGAGGGATCGTGTCAGTTAATGTCCACAAAAAAGACACACAAGTGTTGATCCAGCACTTGTGATGAAGTTGTTTATTTTGGGTGTGACTCCATCCGAGGGGTTTTTCCCAGAGAAACACCATTCTAGGCAGAAACTAGGGCCTATCTGAGCAGTCCATCATCTCTCTCTCTCTCTCTCTCATGCACACACATGCATGCACACGCACACACAAATACAAGGACATAATCAATGTTCGAGAGAACCAGCATTGATTACAGGAACACAGCTGAAAAAAATGCAGGTTACAGGTGATGTCAGGAAACTGTTTTTGACGTCTGGATTGTTTAAATCTCACAGTGAGATCAAATTTGAGATATTTCTTATGTGTGCATGTTTGAATTGAAATTTTTCTTTCTTTTTCTGATTAAAACCTGCTATAGAGGTGATTTCTAAGGTTGTTTTGGGGGGAAGTTCCGATAACAAAACACTGCCCCCCTGTGGCAAGTGTTAGAATTAAAGTTCAGAGTAACGTACCGAGTCTGTTTCAACTGAACAATTCACAAAATGATTTATTAAAATGTCATTTAAAAGGGTTCCAAAAGCACCCAAGCTTTGGTATCGTTCACCAGGCTTAATGTTCACCTTCCTGCCACAGTCAGCTTCTACTCATGTGAACACTTCCTCCGATTGTCCCGAGACAGTTTTACCACAAAGGTAACAAAAATCAATCTCGCCCTAACAGCAGCAGAGTTAATGCAGTCAAATCTGGCTATATACGCAACATGCTGCATATACAACAGTATATACGCTGTATAGTACATCAACATGCTTTAATTCAATTAAAATGGCGTCGGTGCTGATCAAGGATGAAATAATATTTGCCCCACAGTATAGCCAAATTTACCAATGTGAATTGTTCTAATCTAATCTATGTGCATCAGCACCGCCGAGCTCCCAGTCGTCCGTTGGGCGTCTGATCAAATGCGACAGGTGGTTTTCAGGTTAATGCATATTACATGAGGTGATACTGGAGCAGCGGGGCCACGTAGCCGTCGTTGCACTGGCACCGGCTGGACGGAGTCCAGGCTGCGAGCGCCACTCAGCACCACATTTGCTGAGGTAATGGAGGATGCGAGTCCCTATTTGCGAGCCGCACGGGTTAAAAGCGGCGCGTCATTAAGCAAAGGGTGAGAACGTGATGGTGGGATGGGCACAGATGGATTTATAGCCCCAATTATCTGTAGCCATGGACACACTGGAGGCAGGGTAAATTTCCACAGCGGGGGGGTGTGACGGGGGCTGCTACCTGCCGCCCGGGCTTCTCATCTCACGGTTACTTTTAACACAACTCCAACAAAGTGGCTTTTGTAGTACCACTGGGTTAGCGGCACACATGCATGGGGAGCTAAACTGTCAGGCATTTCTAGCACACATTTCCTCTTCAACTTGCCTTTTTCTCTCCCTCCTTTGCGTTCCCACGTTTCTTCTCTCTTTCACCTCTCTCGGCTCCAGTTCTCCCCCGGTCTCCAGCACCAAAAAGCTTCTTGGCCCACTCGTCCTTCTGGGCGGCCAGTCGGTGGCCGTGAGCGTGGAGGTGTGAGGGAGGAGGCGGCTGGCTCTCTCCAGGTGCAGCCAGATGGTCTCCGGGAGCCACTGGGGCCCGGTAGCGGTCGGCAGGGATCTTATTCATAGGTGGGGGCAGGGTGCTGCAGTTCGCCGATGACCATCCGTCAGTGGATTCAGCGTAAGATTCTTGATCGCTGCTCAAGCCCTGGAAGTGGCTGCGGTGGTGCTGCTGACGCCAGTCCCGGAGCACATGGACCGGGAGCCAGCGCTGCTGGTCCACCCCGAGTCCCAGTCCTCCGCCCACAGCTCCTCCCCTTTTCCCTGGAGAGTAATTGTGGGGGTGGACCCCACGAGAGTGGCGACCAGGGACATCGGAGTGTGTCAAGGGGAGCGGGTGAGGGAGGTCGGCCACGTGCGATTCGTGGCGGTACTGTCCATTTCTCAGAGGGGGGGGGGGAGGGTGCGAGGCTGCAGCTCCGAGCGTGGGGCTCCAGGCCTGCTGGGATGAAGGTGGGCTTTCCCAGTGACGTGGACCTGAGCTGTGGTTAGGAGGACCTCCTAAGTCAACTAAAAGAACCCTGTTGCTCTTTTCTTCCTGTAAAAAGTTGCCAATGCCGCTGTCACTATTGCTGCTGGTGCTGTGGTTCTGCTGGGCATCATTATCCGGGTCATTGAAGGCCCGGGCCCGGACCCCTTCGATGCTGTCCCCCATGTCGCGGTAGAGAACGGAGACGAACTGGAGGAGCGGCTGAGAACTGGGCGGGAACTCCAGGCAGCCACCTGTGTCCGGGTCTGGCGTGCACTCGAATCCAAACCTCCGTGAAACCCCTGAATGGACCTGAAGAAAAAAAGAAGTTCAGACCCAGAGAAAATTAAATATTCACTTCCCTCCACGGGCGATCGTCCGTTTCCTTCGTCTCCCTTTCTTTACCTGGTGGAGACAGAGTTCTGGGTCCACGATGAACACGTGGCACGAGGTCCTCAAGCTGCCCTCTTCCTCGCGTCCCCGGCCAAAGGCGCCGTCGTCCAGGTCATCGGTGGCCTGCATGGTGACCAGGCCGAAGAACCGCCGGTCGTCAGGACAACAGGCGCTGAACGCCAGTTTTTCCGCAGGATAGGTGGCCAGAACCTGACCTCTGTCGCTGCAAAGACGCACGCTGTCGTGCATGACCTGGGCACAGAACCAAAGGTACCGGCTAGAATCAGATGAGCAGATAAACTTTCCACACACAGAATCATCGCATTTCCTTATTTAAAGTTTGTTTAAAGTTGGAACTGCACCTTCATAAGGACCAGCGAATGGATCTTCTGTTCGGCCCGGAGGCGTCTCATGCTGCATCTGATGGCTTGTAAGCTGTCATTCTCCAAGCTGGTGCCGGTGGAGGCCAGCTCGATGGACCCCAGGTACCCGACGATCATGCCCACGGTGAGGATGCCCTCGCCGGACTCCAGCATCAGGTCGCCTCCATCTCCCACGTCCACGTCCTGCTCCTCGCGCTGGTGAAGGTGGAGGTGATGGAAATCGGCGTCGAGGAAGACCGAGTCATCGTTGAGAACCTGAGCCATCTCTTCCTCGGAGAGCAGGTTGGGGTTGCTCTGGGATCGGGAGGCCTTCCGATACGGAGTGAAATCCGGCTCCGACGGCGGCCGTGGCTTTGATGTTGCGCTGATCCCGGGACGGTCCTTGTCTGAGCTGCTGGAGGAGTGGCTGGAGTTCTCGAAGATCATGTTGAAAATGCCTCCCGACTGCAGCTCCGCCACGACCTTCTCCGCCCTGTCGATGCCCAGCTGCTTCGGGTCCAGCTTGGGTTTGTACCAAGCTCCGCGCCCCCCACCGCCCGACCTGCTGTTGTTGTTGTTATTGACGCCGTTATCGTAGAAAGGGTCCAACTCCTCCTCACTGGAGCAAGAATCCAGGTACGACGCTGCCTTGGCGGTGCTGCCGTTGTGGCGGCTGCCAGCAGAGCGCTGGTGATGATGATGGTGGCGCCTGTGACGTTCGCCCTCAGCTATGACGAGCTTCAACACGCCAGAACAGCGTCCGATCAGCTTCACCACGTCCTCGTGGGACGCCTTGGAGACGTTGATGTCGTTGACAGACAGGATGCAGTCGCCCGAGTGCAGGCCGACGTAGTCTGCAGGGCTCCCTTTCAGAATGCAGCTGAGGACACACGGACTTTGTCCCGAGAGCGTAAAACCGTATCCCGTCCTCCCTCTCGCTACCTCCACCGCCCGGATACGCCCCTGCTGGTGACAGGCGGGCGGAGGTGGATGCTGGTGCACGTTTCCACCGCACGGGCGTCTCCTGGATGATGTTTCCAGCTGCCTGAACATCGCGGCGGGTAAATTCCTCTTGTCCGTGGATTCGCTACCTTTAGGTTTTCCTCGCAGTTCCTTTCAAACTCTGGAGGCTTCCGCCAACCCCTCTTTCCATCTACTCTGGTGTCAGGACTTCTGTGAGTAGTGGTTCTAAATGCAGCAGCGAGGTGAAAGGTATGGCCTTAAATCTGGCATAGCTGTGCTACTGAAGTGTTCCCATGCTGGTGTCAGTCCTGGACTCTGCACTGGCCCGGGTACCTGCGACAGAACAAGACACCTCAGTGTGTGGAGGCATGAAAGGCCTTCTGACACCTTTCAGACCATGTGAAACATTGCATTCTGACCTTTAAAATCCACCAAATTCCCAAGGGAAGTGAATCCCTACAGTTGGGATGTGTCAGAATGCCTCCCAGACGTTAGAATACAATAAATATGTAATTTGTGTGGAGTTAAAGTGCCATTTTAATTTTCAGAGGCAATCATATCCAATGGCAGATTGATGGTCATTATAACCAGGTAAATAAGGAACAGAACACAGTCGCACCTGTGGTGGGCGGAGTCTGCCCAGCTGTCAATCAAGCGGAGGTTTTAACACACCTGACAAGCATGCAGGTGCCGGGAAAATTATTCTTACCTAGTCTACAAAATTTGGTGTGAAGGTCAAGGTTATATTCATTTTTCGTTGACAATGAGCGTAAATTTAAAAAAAAAATCTTTTGCATGCACTTTAGATGTAAAGAATATAAAGTTAGCTTGGTTAGCTGTAGTTAGGCGTTGTAAATGTCGACACATTAGTCCTTGCAAAAGTGTTCGATGTTGGGAAAACCTAATAACTTTTCAAGTACGTGCTTATCACGTTTCGTACATACGTGTTTTTGTCAATTAGTTAAAGTCAATCTAAAAAGTTTTCTTTTCGTGACTTGCTGTTCCGAACGCACACAAACTTGCTTGGCCTTTAGTCCCGCCCACAGATTTCCACTTCTTTGGAATGTCGGTTTATAACCATGACAACGGCGGTGTACACACACTGTGCTAACCCGTCATTGGTTTCGCGGGTTGTCAATCACAGCGCGAACAGTTATGCGGAGAAATTAACAAAAGTTAGTTTGAGAAATCACAGCTAAAAGTAAGAAGAGTATCTAATTCTACAGGTGTCCACGTTTTCTTTCAAGAGGCGATAAAGTTATCGGCAGTGTTATCGGAATCGGTGCATTTATCGATTAGTTTAGCCTTTATCGTGACGGTCTGAGTCGCCCGACGACAGCTGGCCACCATCCGCCTGAGTTGTAAAGCAGAAACAGCAAATGTGAAAGAGGATGCAGAGCTGATTTAACAGCGCTTCACTCAGCTGCAGCTAAGGGGGAAAGTGACTTACTTGTCGGTCTCTGCTGCAGCTTCCCGCTTGGTTTTCAATAGTTCAGTAGCCAGGGTTAGCTGGGTAAACTCAGGGGCCATGGGTAAACAATAGGAAAGGCTGCACCATCTGGCCAAGTAGCCTTAAGAGGAGGAGGAGGAGGACGGGATGAGAGGGAGGTGTGCTCACAGCGGGGGGAGGGAGGGACGGAGGGCTCCCCTCCACACAAGAACACAACCTTTAGAGACTATCTGCTCCTAAAGTCTGGTCCGCAGAGAGGAGAAGACACCATCGGTCAGCAGGATGCTCTTTCACGTTGTAGTCTTGGGACAGATGTAAAGCACAGATACTAAGAAGGCAGCAGATCAGCCATTCAAAACTAAAGATACATTTCACCACCCTTATAATATAACCCTTTTCTAAGCAGCACACTACTAAAGGGCGCTGCTCCATTCTCCTTCTCTGGGGGTGAGTGTTTACTGATTCAACACATGTGGTGGAAATGAGCCATCATTTGTAAAAGTTAATACCTGTGAGCTCATCATCATGAACCACATGGCCACTGCCCATTCTTATTACTCTCTAATCACAAACCTGCGCAATAAAGGTTGCCGGGGCAACGCGTTGCCTTTAGGGAGTTACAACCTGGCTGAGGAACAGGAAATTGTACAAATCGTGATAGGTTGGGGGTTGAAGACCTCGGAACCGCAGTTAAAATTTATACAACTGGCTTCAGACGCATCTGACATGGTTTGTTGTCTGATTTTGGCTCTTTTTGCTGGCCAGGCAACAGAATGGAAGTCAGTTCTGTGATGTTGGTTCAAACGGCGGTGGGTGGTTGGCAGGTCGCTCGCACGCCAACGTGTGATCACGCGGTCGAGGAGGAAGCCAGTGGAACGCCCTGTGAAAACACCTTTATTCCAGTTGTATCCGAGGCAGCACGGGTGATTCATATCACAAATATTTCACAGGACGGACGTCTTTTGAATCGTGTGGGATCGCCCTGACGACACGGCCCGGGAACTCTTCGCTGTCGACCTTTTAGGGGGCAGCAGAGACCTGGTGGATCCAGGGATTCCCACCTTCAGGGAACCTTGTCAGTCAATACCAACGGGGAGGAAGATTCTTGAAAGGAATCGTGTTTAATCAGCTGAGCGTGACCTTTGTCCCCTTCCTCCATGACCGTCTCCAAATGTTTTTGGTTAATCGCATTACCCCCTGCTGGGGGCCTCAGTCTTTCTCGCCTTATGTCTGAAAGCAGCATCAGAAAGGTTCTTAGGGAGACTTTATACCTCAAAATGGAATTTCACAGCTCTTTGAAAGGACTTTTAAAATCGGTGGGTACGTTTGAAACTCAAGATCCAAGGTGGCAACAGCATCACCATAGAAACCGCTGCTATTTATAACCGCGCGTTCTGTAGAATTCACTGCACGATCAAGAAACCACCCAAGAACTCCCGTTTAAGTGCCAAGTCTTTAATATTCTGCACAAAGACAAATGAAATATTTACCAACCTTTACAGTGACAAAACTAGATTTAAAGCTCAACACAAACATCCCACCTCAGCGTGGCGTCGCTATGCTACTCGACCTCGTCTGATTTGTCAAAGCTGCTGTTGGTTGCTAAGGTTACAAGGCTCCGTTCAATAGTCTTGCATGTGCGCACATGGCAACTGCAGCCACAGAAAGACGTAATGGACTAAGCAGTAATGCTAAGCATGCGTTCGATGTACAGGAAATATTCAGTTTTCATCTAAGGCAAGTGTATGTGCGAGTAACGATGCCCAGCACGCTGCCGGGCATTTCAGTGTCATGTCTTCATATAATACTATAGCTCTCTGTGTTTATATGCATGTTGTAAAGACAAAAGACATTTACCTGTCAATTTCAACATCTCGGCTTTACAGTTTGGATTTTCTCATGCACCATGGCTTTTCAAAGTACTTTACAATGACTCTTTCTTTACAAGATACAAAGATAACTGTGTAAGATGACTGCAAATTTACTGCAGTCTTATAGCAATACTCACATTTTACATCCTGAGAATTAAAAAAAACGTATCATCCTGGTGCACTTGAATGCTTTTTAAATGGGTGAAGTACATGAGCAATAAAACAAGGGCGTCTCTGCCTGCCAGTTTTAAAAACACAATTATTGCAATTCTTTTGTTTTTCCTGCCACCTTAAGTGTCACTAATGGCCCCTTCTCACTGAACCTTCTGCTGCTTTAGTCTCGTCCTTTGTCCACCAGCAAGGGACATTCACAGCGGATGGAGCTGAACTGGCCATCGGCTCATGTTTTGGAATAAAGTCAAAATGTTAGACACACAAATTCAGTCTGTTATGTGCAAGAATGAGGTTGCACAAGAGGTTCTCGTGTCCTCAAACACACCTGGCAACACGGATCTGTGGCTGCCACCATGGGTCCAAACCCCTTAAAGGATCGACTGTCACGTTTGGAAGAGGACCTAAAAAAACCTTCTAGTCTTTCAAAAACTCGAGGTATGCTGGAAATGATCAGGCTGGTCACAAAAGAACACACGTGCACTTTAAAGACCTGATATTCAGTTCACACTGAACAAACCTTACATCCTAATTTCATGAGTAGATATTAACTGAAGATTGTGGGTTGCTGCTGTTTGTTTTTGTACCTTAATAGTGAAGACTTCTCATTTTTGCTTCAGAACATTCAGACACGTTTGAGATCGGGTCTGAATGTTCTGAAGATGTTCCACTATCTTCTTGAGTGAACCACAGCTCCAACTGTATGAAATCAAATCTTTAAAAGGTTAAAATGATTCCGATTTACTCGTTTCCAGTGATTTCAGTAGATTTCCAAACTCTCAGTAGAAACGTGGGGAAAGGATGAAGTTAAAACTTCAACATTCTTCTCCCACTCTTCACTGCTCCATCACAGGTCACCACTCAAGTCTACTTTTGCCTTATGGTGCGTCACCTTCCGTCTCATCTGGTTTTCTTTAGAGCGATTTATCCTGATGGATCGACTGCAGACAAGCTAGCAGCTGGAAGTACGGACTGCCCGGCGAGGCCACGGTCTCGAAGACCGATTGGAAAGCCCTGCGGTCCAGCTCCTCGTCAATCTGGTGCCGGTAGAAATCCATGGCCACTAGACAGAAAAGGTTGACGTCCACAACATCGCTGGAACCCATGCGGCTGATCACGTGCGGCAGCCTGGTTCAGAACGGGGGAGTTAAGGAAGAGAAACGTCACATTTCAGGGTCATATCTCACCAAAACGACGGTGCCCTGCATCGTCATTTAGTCCTCCCACTGGTCCTTTATCTCCAGATATCTGCGATCAAACCCATCTTAGCCTCATAAGGATACAGAGCGGAGATCCACTGGGAGGTGGACGCAGAGACGAAGAAGCAGGAGAGGCTCCACATGGCCATGGCCACCGGGGTCCTCTGGGTGAAGTTGGACAGGGACAGCAGCACCCAGTCTCGCACCATAGAGGACTGGCCCGTGGCGTGGAGTGTCTGGAAAACCTGGGAGTGAGGCGGTCGGAGGGAAATGAGAGTGAAGACAACATGGATGGAAAACAGAGAGGCAGCAGATGACGAGTCTTTTACATTCAGGTCAAAGCGAGTTGGGTTCACTGTGCAGAATAATGAGGTAAAAGTGGGGCAGCGCCTTGGTTTCACAGTTCTAGTGAAGAATACAATTTTAACTGCTTGGATATGCAACAGAAAAGGAATGTTATGGGAAATGTTTGGGAAATTGACCAGAACTGTGCCTGATTTAATGTTACACTTGAAAAAGCAACACACACACACACACACACACACACACACACACACACAGGATTGAGCTTGGACAACAATTAAAAACAAGTCGAAGTTTCCGTGACAACGTGCGTAACTAGCAACTAACAACTGGGGCTGGACCTTCTCGGTACCCCTAATAAGGAGCAAACGCTCGGGACTTGAATAAACGGAAATTTACGGTTTGAAATTGTCTAAATTCCACAAAAAGAGAGTTGTGATTCAACACACACGGTTCCTGTTGTGCTGCTGACCTTGTAGACGACAGTAGCCATGAATTGTGGGTATGGTTGCTGATTAGACAGGAACTCTCCGATGACCTTGTTCATGATATCCTGTGGTGGGAAGAAGTCATCCAGAAACTGTGGTAGGATTCTGGCTACCACCCGCGCTTCACTGGGTAAACCTTTTCGGATTCTGCAAATGCGAAAAGAAAAAAATAAATTCGAGATGGGGAAACAATACTAGAGGTTAGTGTTCATTTACCATGGGCAGCAGAAAAACACCTGGATTAGAAAAGCATTTACCTGTCAAAGAGCACAGACACCCTCTCCATGGCAACGATTATGGACTCGCTGTCAGGGACCTGTGGGTCAGAGTGGGCGGAGCGAGCGGCAGGGCTGGCTTTCTCCTTGCCTGAGAACAAACCAACATGACCCGCCGTGACGCCCAGCGCCTCTGCTACAGCAGAGCCAGACTCAACCTGACCTCTAACCCCTGCCACATCTGAACCTGATGTAAGCACCGCTGAGGGGATCACAAGGAGGTGGAGAGTCAGCGGCACCAGTTGACCCGGTGGAGAGAGGTTAGATTGTGATCAGGGACACCAATATCACAAGATCAGAATTTAGTTGACCTGAAAATTTGTTAAATTCTGAGAGCTGCGTTTGCTGGGTTGACATTTGCCAGGCGTTCTACATCATCCTCTGGTCTAAATGGGCTGGAACTTGCTGTCCTGTACAGCAGCATTCCCCAACCTGTGGTCTACGCTGGATAAGTGCACAATGAAAAATCATCCACAAAATGGTTTATTTTTGTACGACCCTAAAAGCCGACACATTAATGTTTGACTTGCTTTTAATACCTCTGATGATAAAATGTATATTCATCCCTATAGGTTCAAAAACCACGTTATTCTCACAAGGTTGGAGAAAAGTGGTTGGGAAGTGCTGGTGTACAGAAGATAAATGGAGACGCAGAAAGTTACTGAACAGCTTCAGTTGCAAGAGCAGAGGATTACTGGCAAACGTGATGGCAAATCTAGAGCATATAGACGCACCATAACAGAGAGGGCTGACGTAGGGGTTAGAGGTAAGGGTCTACCGGACACACTTATTGTCCACGTGCATGCAGGAAGTAGGCGTTAAGTGAGTTAGTGCTGTACACACATTGAATACAGGTCAAGTGTGAAAACCTGTGATATTAGCCACTTTTTAAAGTCATGAAACGATTATGCATCAAGCTCAAGCATAACACCAACACATGCACGTGGCCCCTTTCTTTGTTTTAGCACTTTATAATTGCTACAAGTTATTTGGAAGTGGTGGAAGCAGTGGGGAGACTATTGGATGTTACGGTGTCGCTACAGTCGGGTTTACACAAGAGGTCCCTGTCGCTGGGATGCATTTGCAGTGGTTTTTAGCTCGAGCAGTTCTTACCCGTGTACATGCAGGTTAGCATGAGGCCCAGGGCAGCCATGGCCCTGTGTGGCGATGGCATGTTCACTCTGTCCACACTGAGTTTGACCAGCGCTTCCCCGTCAACACGAGACAACTGCTCCGACAGGAGGAGGCGCTCGAGCCCACGGAGGACGCAGTGATATATGATGGAGGGTGTGGAGTCCTCACTGGCCGACACCATCACGCCGCAGAGCTAAACCACGGAGAGACACAGCAGAGAGGACGGATTTACCAGGACAGGACAGGACAAGGACCGTTTGTTCGTCGGGCTTTGGCGACATCGTTCCTCCCGCCCTTCTGAACAGAATATTGACCTGTATGATTCCCGCCATGAACTCGGTCCCCACATCCAGGGGGTAGTTCTCCATCATGTAGAAGGCCACCGCGCACATTACCAACACATGCTGCTGGTTATGCAGATTCACACAACTGCAAGATAGGAGCAGAAAAAGATACTTGAGCGTTTGGTTTTAACCCACAAACCGTGTTTCCCTTAAATAAGGCAAAAGCATACTCACTGAGCTATAGCCCTCAGGTTGGACAGCAGGTACTCGGAGACCGTGGGGATGAGCTGTTTGGCCGTGTCGTCCAGCAGGTCACACTCCAACACATACAACACTCCATGGAGAGCCCCCATGCGGCTGGGCAGGTGGGTGCTCCGCAGCGTTGTCTCCAAGAGCCGGCACACAGGCTCTGCTATTGCTTTGTCCTGGGGATGGATATTCACATGTTGAAATGGTGTAAAACTAGATGAGGGTTGGGGGTTAAGTGATGAACCCAATCACCATTCCCAGCACGGCGGCAGCTTTGCAGATGGCGGGGACCAGGTACTGATTGAGGATCTCGTCCTCTGGCGGGTGGAGTTTCTGCAGTTCCATTAATGTGGAGAACATCATATCAAACTGGTTCCTCTCTGTGAACAGGTCCGACACTGCCAGCAGCTATAGAGGGGGACAGGAGAACCACCAGGGTCAATGTCAAAGGTGGAGGACAGAAGCATGACGAATGTTTGCAGCTCACGCACCGATCGAACGACTTCACTGATGAGTATGGTTGGGGTCTTCCTGTTACTGGGGGAGCCTGGGATGACCCACTGGCTGTAGAGCTCCAGAAGAAACTGGGAGCAAGAATGAATGTCCACACCTGCACGATGCTTCCTGGAAATAGATTTGATCTATTTACACTTATGTTACATGACCAATTTAAAGTACAAATGGCCGAATTTATCTGACCTTGAGTTGATGGGCGATAATGGTGGAGAGGTGGGGGCTGGAGGGTCTGCTTCATCGTCTTCATCTTCACCCCACTCTTCTTCTCTCAGTGGGGTTATGTTGTTACCAAGCCACACTGAGTGAATAGAGACCTTGACAAGGAGAAAAAGGGGGAGATATCATGAGGATTTGAGTTGAGGGTGATAAGGCGTTCAGGTTTTTTTTAGTATGCTTCCACCAAGGCTTCCATTGGAAAAACCTACTGACAGAAATCTCAGCTTCTTCACCTGTGTGGTTTTTAGCTTGGAGGCAATTCAGAGAGTTGTGTTACTCAGTCATTATTCATTCATTAATTCACTTCCAGTCTTTGAACTACAAAAGCCTGTTGCAGGAATGGCATCACTTTAAAGACCTAAAATAAACTGAAGCTGCCCTTAATGGTGGCAAACAGGTCACCTGGTTGACTGAAAACTACGTTTAAACTCTTGAAACAGTCATTTACATTATGGTGCAGTTCATTTCCTACCTGCCCCAGCTTGTAGTCCATGTTGCCCAGCTCCCTCTCGGTGTTGATCTGAAGCAGCAGCTTCTCGTGGCTTATCAACGTGCCTGCTGTAACCATAATAGTTACACGTGAATGTAACATTAGGAGTTACTGCCACATGCAGCAGTTGTAGAATTTTGTGTTACCAGGTGAGGCTGCCGACAATGAGGGCACAGGGTCCCAAGCGTGGTATGGGTGGTACGTATGGACGTTGTCCCTCTTTGACACAAGAGCCTGAATCTCCCTCTCCACCTCTCCCCTGATCACTGCAAGCTTCCTCCCAAACCTGAGCGGGGATGCAAATACAACATCATCTAAATGTCCTCAGCGCCCCTAATGAGCATCCTGTAAAACGGATAGCTTCTTAACGACCGTGTTTCCAGGGCCTTGAGGCTCTTGTTACGGGGCTGCTGTTCCAGACAGCTGACTGCAGGGTTGCCAGCAGTGGGCAGGGTCATGGCACTCAGCACCAGGCTGGTGATGGCCTGCACTGCCAACACGTTCAGCTGGGTACGCTCAAGGTCCTCCTAGTGACGAGGAGGATAAACAAAACATTAAAGCAGGGAGAAGATCACGGAAACATGCACACAACGTAATTCTGCATGAAAGCCCCGGGTGTGAGAAACACCTGCGGATGCAAAAGAAATGTGGTTACCTCCTGCTGTGTCTCCTCCTCCTGGTCCATAGTGATGGGTTGGGTGACCAGCACCCCCAATAAAGTGGCCCAGGTCTCCTCAAACTGAGTCCTATTGCTCCAGCCTAAATATCATTCAAAACAGATCCCAGTAAGCTCTGGTAAGCCATAATGGGGGACAGTCCTACATAAAATAAAGAAATAAAGAAGAAAAACATTGACTAATGTGTACCCAAAGTGTTAATCCGGTACAGGAACTCTCTGAAAACATCTTTTTCTTGCAGGAAGTCCACAGGTATCTCAGGCAGGGTGGTGCCAAACTCTCCTCCTGGCTGAGGGGACCAGCCCAGTTTCCAGACCTGCACAGAAAGCTTTAATAAACCAATGGAACTATCCACAAATTCAAGGCATGCTGTCAATAAACTGACCAGTGGAGGCACGCGAGTATGGCTGTTGACCAGAGGCAGTCGGGACAGACTGATGATGATATTGCGTAAAGTCGGTGTGAGGAAAGCAGGGAAAGCAGTGTTTCTATGGTGGCCCAGGGAAAGGACGCTCTGAAGACCTTCCACCAGTTCTGCCATGATCTCACAGGCTTGCCACTCTAAAGTGTCTGCAATTGGTAATGTTTCCCATAAAACCCACCATTAAAAAAACATTATACATCTCAAACGAATGTGTAATTTCATTCACCAGAAATCTCCAAACTACTCACGGTTGTCATGGACAGAGTCAACTTGGTCTTCATCATCAGAGTGCCGCAGCGCTTTGGTCTTTTTCCTCTCTGGATGCAGAAGCTGGTCACCAGGACTTACAGCCACTGAGTGGAGAAGTTCAATGAGCATATTGTAAAAACCAAATCCAACATCTGATCACATGCACTCAGACTCCCTGATGTTCTCCTCACCTGCCAAAATGATGTGATGTAAGCAGTAGATGAGGGAGCAGGTATGCGTGTTGTACTCTGGGGTGGACAGTTTGTTCCAGACACAAGGTTGCTGCAGGGCCAAACACAGACATGACAGAGCCCACTGCAGGTCCACGCTCAGGGGCAACTGGTCCTGGAGTAGATGCCACACAACCACCTAGGCCATAACAGATACAGAGGCGGTGAAACCAACAAGTCATGACCGACATGTTTAAGATCTGAAAATGTACCTCAGTGGCAGCGCAGGTAAAAGTAGTGATGAGATGTTCTTTATCAGAGGGGATGCGCAGAGAGGAAGGCAGCTGCTTGACAGTCAGCAGGTACTGGGACAGAGCTCGACATAGTGACAGAACCCTGGAGTAGAAACCTGGATCACCTGAAAAAGCCCTCAGACAATGTTACTGTCCCATCCAGCTTCCCCTGAAGGTTTTGAGTGACTCACCATACACCTCAGCTAGCTGCTTCCAGTGTGACTGTGGATGGGAGGTTGGAATAAAGGAGTGGTGCGGAACAGGGAGTAATCCGGTGGCCCCAGCAAGCTGTTCTAGGGTCACTTGTAAAGCCGTTTCCAACAAGAGGGAGCCCTGACCCCGTAGCAACCGCTGCACACCCAAACTCAGGCATGGACATAGGAGACTTAGGTTGAATTCCTGCTGATATCAAGGCAAGTTTAACCAACACATTTCAGCAGCAACGCAATTGAAAGTGCTATAGATTAGGACAACAAAATACAGCTACATGGTTAGAAAAGCTACAAAATGAAAGCTTTTAAAATGTTAGAGTGCTAAAAACTGACCTTGCAACTCATGACGCTCAAGAGGTCAGCAGGAGGTAGTTTGGTTAAAAGTTCTGTTGTCTCCAACAGGGAAACATCTCCATGGAGACAACACTGGGACTTTACCAGGGCCACATACCACTCCTATGAAAGTAAATCCCCCCAAAAGATGTTTTCATATTTTCAAACAGGAGAGAAAATGCAAACGCCACAGCGCATTAATCCTTCACCTTATCTGCAATGACCAGCTCAGGGGCGGGTGGGGGATCACCATCCAGGGGGTGTGATGTCACAGGTGTTGAGGGGCTGCTGGTGTCAGATACTGTGGCTCTGAACCGGTCCAGAAGAGAGTAGAACCTCTGATGCCTATGAAAAGACAATTGCATAGAAAGAGATCAACAAAAAGCAGTATTTTCTTCAAAACTTACCATCTTGCACAATTGTCAATATTATCGACCCGGGGACGACTGGTCAAGACGCACCATAATTATATTTGAATCAATGTTTCGATTTTTCCGGGTTGCGTTTACAGCACGTTGATGTTTGACACAGGCAATAAGTCATTACCTCTGAGCAAGACCACTGGTCTGGAGATACTCCTGGATCCTATGCAGTTCCTCCAAAGGCAGCTGAGCAACACTATTCTGCAAGGGACAGAAAACATGTTCAAATGATGAATTCCAAACAAGTACACACACTGGATATTTTGCATGTAAAATACATTTTAAATAGTCCTGTAGCGACTGCAACACTGTGCGAACCACCCATTTGTATGACAAACTAATCATTACGAATATTACTCCAAAAGCAAGAAAAAGCTTGTACCTGTAATGTCTCTGCTAGCAGCATCTCCACCCTGCGACACGCCAGCGTATCCACCATGCGAGCCAAAACCCTAAACGGTGTGCTGAGGAGCTTATCCACGTACAGCATCAGCAGCGAGCCCGACTGACTTAGGTGGATGCCTTCCAAACACTGCAGTGTCTTTTTCAGCATTGTAGGCTGAGGATGAGAAACAATAAAGGTTTCCCACTTAGTCGCAACAAGCAGTTTATAAAATGCTGTAGTGTTTCCAATCGTGGGTTTCTTGGGAACAGCACAATCTTATGAGCAATGTGTCAGAGGACGGACCTAAAGTAACATTTTTAACAACTTGTGTAAACATTCACAGCATGAACTGAGAAGATAATCTCACCGAATTAAGGTTGTCACAGCGGGACTGAATGGCCTGGATGAAGAGGCCGCTGGCGGCAGAGTTGCGGTGAACTGCACTGATGAAATCCTGCACCGGAGGCTCATGGGAAAGGTCAATGAGGTCCCGAACATGGTTGACAATCAGCCAGGTCAGATGCTCTGAGTCGTGGAGGTTCTGACACTAAAGAAATAGCATAATTACACCTTTAAATACGGTACGCAGGGTTACCTAATCAGTGTTTAATGAACTATTCTCAATAATGGATTGGTGTATTAGCATAGACTAGTTTACTTAAAGGTCTTACCACATAGTCACAGAAAAGAATGAGGGCTCCCCTGCGTACAATCTCTCTATTAATCATGGCTAGCCGCGTCTCAGGCTTCTCCTCTCCTTCTCCTGAGGAATGAGGACTCAGCAGCTTCGTACACGAGAGGCTGTGTCCCCTGACGGAAGGTAACAGTAATTATCATATGATGGAGATCCGTACTGTAAAAAGGTTAACCAAATGATGTTAAGGTTAATGTGAACACTTACTTAGGCGTCTGGTGTACCTCAGTCCACCAGGAGTAGTTGGTGTAGTCAATGATGAGGAGGACCTGGCACCACAGCAGCACCAAGGAGGGGTGGGTGGTGATCAGGCAATGCACCATGCTGTTCAGCCCCTCTAAGGGGTAGAACTCTATCCCAGAATGTCCACTTCCACTTTCGCCCTTCAAAAGACGGCTGGCTGCAACAGTGATTCTGCGAAACATCCCTGAAGGGGGAAGAGCAAACCTGTGTTGTTCGACTCAAAAAGGGATACAGTACAAAGGAATGACCACCTGAGTCGATAGGCTAAGTTATTACAGTTGTGGTTTATTTATTGAAATAAATACTTTGACTCACCACTTTTGAATACATGAATAAGACACATGAGAAGGGTGCCCAGCTGTTGGCAGTAGAAGGTGTGTTGTTGCTCCGTAATGTCAACTTTGACATGTCTGGAAGAGATGTCATCCAACAGGACTCCTACCAGCTGGATCAGGAATCTATAACATAGCGATGGATAAAAGGGGACTCAATTCTTACATCAGAAGGCTCCTTAAGGACAAAGCAGCCCCACACCCACCTGGCAAAGGTTTCCTCAGGAAGGGATTTTTGGGCCTCGCCGTTGGGCTCCTGGTTCTGCTGCCCGTCACCTGCAGGTTGATCACTCGGTGAGAGGTTTGGCTGCTGAAGGCGCTTTATTGTGTGGCAGGAGAGGAGATGTGGGGAGAGGGACAGCTCATGGATCCGGGACAGGACAATGTCCTCAGTGGACTGAGACACAAGCACTCTGAGGACTGCCAAAATACCCGACACCCACAACTGTACTGTAGCTACAGATGCCTGAGGGGAGGAAAAGCAATACTGGCTCAATGTTCAAAGTCCGTTATAATCATTTAATGTTCAGAAAGATGCATTGTCTTGTTTATATTTTGTTCATCAGAACAATCTATGCACATGCAAGTGTTAAAATAGATTTCTAATAGACACACTGTGTTATTCAAAGGATTCTGGACTAATGCACATCAAGGTCAACGAGGGCTCTCACCATGGTAACTGGGGTTGTGAACATACTCTTTAACAACATGTCTACAGGTCTGAGAGAAGAAGGAGCTACAGTCTCAAACAGAGTGTTCAACACTCCCAATGCCTCTGGAGAGTCCAGGTGCATCTGGAAAGAAACAAACACACGTTTTCTTCCTGCGTGCGCGACCTTTCTGAGCAACAGCGTGATCTGAATTCATAAAACAATCAAAAAGTCAAGGCTAATCAACATATAGCAAGTGCAATTTCCTACCTGTTGCTTAGCAATCATCGGCAGTATGACATCGGCTATTTGCCGGGACAGTCGCTTCCACTTATCCTCATTCTCTTTGTGACATTGCTGTAGTACAAGAATGAACATCTCCAACACCTACAGGACATGGGGAATGTTTTTAATGGGAGAGTGCAGTGTGGAAGAGACTTTCTTTCTGATAATACCTGATGGTACTGCACAAGTCGGAGCAGCATGGAAACGACCACCTCTTTTTGCGTTTCCAGCTCTTTGCCTGCATCTGCTTTGTTGGAGCCTCTCAACACAAACAGATCATGAACTATGGGCTGCAGAGCAGGGATGGCTTTGAGGGAAAGTGAAAATGATTAATTTCTTAACCACAGACACTGTGTATCCATGTAATGCTTACGTTCGATGGATGCTGTCAATCATCTTCTTACCGTGAGTAACAGCTTTCCTGCCACTTGCCATGATGCCGTCACAAAGCTGAATGATCTTTGGGATGCTGATAATTTGCTTGGAGTGGTAACGCTCATATGACAGGAGCACCAAGAAGAAGAAGATGTTGGGAATGATTGCTTCGGAATCTCTGTGCGGGTACCAAAATGATTAGAGTCAGACGATGGCGCCAGCTAATGAATCTTGAAAAGTCCCAAGAGACATGGTGAACATGTCGAGACTTGCCTGAACTGTCCCACTTCGATGTACTCGAACTGCTTGAGGACGAAACCGATGAACACCTGGAAAAGGAAATAACTTCTGAGTAGGATGCGTACGTTCCCCAAACTGAGACCCAGTTCCAGTGTAACATTGTGAGAAAGGAATCTGCACCTGGTCAGAATCAAGCAGGCAGTAGTTGACTCGGAGCTGCACCAGTTGTGCCAGCAGGTCCAGCACTTGTCTCTGCAGGGCCACAGATGTGCTGGTAGTGTACTGCTTCAAAGCTTTAATGACCAGCGGCTCAAACAGGCGTATGTGGTTGTGGATGGCATTCTGGAAAAGAGATTTACTTACTAAACTTACAATTAATTAGAAGGTTTAGGTTTCAACGAAGGTTATAAAATAAAAGCTTACCTTGTCTCCTCTATGGCGTGCTGCGTTAGCAATGTTGGACCTCAGTTGGTTTGAAGTTTTCTGCATTACATCAAACCACCTACGAGAACAGCGTCATTAAAAATTAGGACTCCATAGTTGAATCTGGACACTGGATCACTGTACGGTCGCCTAGCAACCCTGTGCGTTGCTGCAGCTTACCCAGAAGTATCCTGCTCATGTTCAGCCTGCACCATGTTGCGAAGACTAGCATCAGCAAGAGCCTGAGTGAAGTGAGTGTACGGGGCCATGAAGCAGTAGTGGTAGAGGCCTGGCCGCAGGCTGGACGACCCGAGACGAAGGGCTTTGCCCTGCGAACGGCTGGGCCCGCTCAGAAAACCCTCATACTGGGAGGCCAGATTGGTACCAAACAGGGTCTTCAACAGCTGAGAAACAAGTACCCATAGATCAGCACGATAATGTGTCATTGACAAAAGCAAAGGACAGCAATACACTTTTACAGTCCTGTTATTGAATGTGTGTAAATATGATGTATGGAACCATCGCACAGGGAACCCAATGACTTTACAGGCCCTGTCGGCAGGAACCAGCCTCACTCTGTGTGGAGTGGCACCAGTTGCAGCACACTGCTCAGTGCTGGAACTACAAAGACTGCCACACAACTACAACTACACAACTGACCTGCTGCACACACACAGTAGCCATGGTCGGTTCTCTGGAGAAACAGGACTTGAGGTAGCCCAAGATTTCCTCCACACACTATCAAAACATGTAACACAATTAATTGCATGTGCCGCTTATATTTATGTAGTTAACACAAAGAGTAGGAGTTCCCCAACCACCCCCCTGACCTTGTTGATATCATTTAGCGTGGCCAACTCAAGGAGCTGCGAGAGGACGTCGAGAGCGGCGCGCAGGAAGCTGCCAAACTTCTCCTGGTTACTGTGGAGGTCTAGCATCACCTAGAGATGATCCACAATCATCATCCATCTCAAACAACCATCTTCTCTGCCGACACTGAAAGCAGTTTAAAATAGATGTACAGGTGAACCTTAAAGTTGGCGTGTGTGGCTTTGAGGACATCATACAGCTTGAGGTAGGGGGGCAGGTGGTAGAAGCTGCCAAGGGTGGTAGATTTATGCACTGCTGTTGATCCTGTGCTTTCTGTTGGCCTACCTAGTAGCAAAAATATCAAACTTGTCATCAAAAGATTTTACAGGGATTTAACGTATTGGTGTAGTGTTTGGGTGTAGACATACCTGTGTTGGCCTCATTGCCTTTTTTGGGGCTTAAAGGGGCAGAGCTGGAATCAACCGCATCCTTGTCTTTGCCCTTTCTGCGGATGGGACTGAGTGAGGGGGTGTTTGTGAGGGATGGGAGGGTGGCCTAAAATGTATGGCAGCACAGAACAAAGTCAAAACAATGTACGGTTCACAGTTGGTTAAATGTAATTATTGCCACATTAGGAGCAGGTAAAATCTAACTAGGACCACTCTAGACTTACAACACTCCCCTTAACATTTAATCTGAACCACGTCGAAATCTAAAGAGGTTTTTGCATAACCCCTGTATATAGGACACATACCAAATCATCATCACTCGTTAAGAAACAGATCAGGTTGGACAGTTAATGGGTAAGAAAACATTGCCTAGCATCTTTGCTATATGCTTCATCATTGTCTAAATGCGAGCAGCATAAAGTCATGTCAAACACTGAGGCTTTCGAGTGACCAGACAGCAGTTCGTTCTCTCCAGTTTGACTACAGCAATGCTGCCATGTCCATTTTCAAATGATCACAAATTGACTCTTATTTCTTCCATTGCCTTTCCATCGATCTAACAAGTCTTTCCTCCCAACTACTCCACTCAGCAGTCGTCGGGGTGGCGTGCTGACAGATGGAAAAGAACCGAGTTACCTTAACTGGTGGCCCAGGTGGTGTGTCATCTAGCACATGGGCACAAATGTTGAGGACCTTCAGAAGGTGGGAAAATAGCTGCTCAACCATTGCCACAAATGCACGATCCGACAAGGCTGCCCAGGGTTCCTCCATTTTATGGGTGCCCCCACTAGTGTTAGTGCTGCTGCTGCTGCTGTCATCTTCCCCGGCCCAGGGATTCCGCAGGCATTTAGGAGCTACGGCTGAAATTATGATAACAGTTTACAGCCACATCTCATTGGGGAAACACTGACATTTTAAAAATGTGTTAACTGCCCACCAGCAAGCAGATTGCCACAAAGCAAAAGTGCATCCTGGTGCGCAGAGAGATCCAGTGGAAACCAGGCAGAGGAGAGTAATGACAGCACCATATTAGCCGTCCCCACGGTCAGCGTCCTCCGCTCAGGATCTACAGCAGAGGATGTTGTAGAAGAGGCCGGAGTGCTGCCTGACTGAGACACACTGCAGAGAAAGAGGATCAAAAATACATACATCAGAAAACCAATACACTTCTATAATGACAAGTTTAAAATAAAAAAAGGGGGTCCGCAAACCTGAGTGTCCTGCCCCTGCTGCGACCGACACGGGAAGAAAAACTGCTCTGGGAGCTTATGTGGCCACAGTGCCAGCCTGTGGTCCACGTGCAGATTGGAAAATGTACAGCCAGGAGGCACAAGGCTTCACAGCAGCCAAACTACAGACGGAGACAACATGTAAAACACAGTCACACACAGCAGGTTTGCCTGGAGACGGTCTGGTGCAGATCCAACAGTCTGTGTGAATATTTCCTGTCACAACAAGTCAAAAACATTGTTGGAGAACTCACAGTGAGAGCTCTGGAGGTAGATGAGGTGAAAGCATGGGAGACGGCAGTGACGACTCTGGACAAGTTGTTCTCCACTGTGACATCGGCCACGTTGTTGGAAAGGTTGAAGCCTCTGTATGTCCTGGTCAAAGAGAGAAATGTTAGAAGGTTTAGAACATTTGTGAAACGTTTCCAACCTCCTACTATAGCAACTTCAAATATATTGAGTACCACATAAATGTGACAACCCCCCCCCCCCCGTGATTGTACCTTGTGATTGTACTGACTGTCAACTGCGAGGGAGGTTGTGTTTCATGCATCAGCAGCTGCAGGTAAACAGAACTCTGGTCCCGTGCAATAGCTACGACCGGGTCTGCCTGCCCCTGGTCACAATCAAAGAACAACCTGGAGACGAGCCTGGCGAAGGCCCGCGGGTACGGAAGCGCGTTCGCATGGAAACACAGAGAAACGCTGTTAATCCAAACTCCTGCATCCGTGACCAGGAGAACGGCACCGAAAACTCGTACCTGCTGACGGCAGAAGCTGCCACGTGACGAACTCTGGGGTCATCGTCTCCCAACAGCTGGATGACAACGTCGTTTAGGACTCGTTCCTGCAGCCGTAGTCGCTACACGGAGCATCGAATTCAGGAGTGGTTTGAATAACACAAAGTCTTTCAGTGTGATATAAGGAGGAGTAGTTGGAAAATTACCCCAGTGTAATGATGCTCCCCCTTGTGCAGAGCTTCACTTTTTCTCTCCAGAAAATTAACTAAACTGAAGGGAAGGAAATGGGAAATATTAACTCAAATTCGAGAAAGCCAAAATGAAAAAGCCGATGATCAAATCTATTCCGTGCACGTGTGTGCACTGCAGCCTGAGACCAGTTACCAAGTCTTGAAATAAAACAAGACGTAACCCTGACAACGTCGAAAGCACAATTAAACGTGCATATTGATGTGAATTCCATTGATCATTACCGGAAATCCATCTCGGCCAACGTTTCCAGGAGCTCCGTCCGAACAAGCCAGTAGGAAGAGTCCTTGAGCGCGAACAGGTCCACCACCAGCCGCAGGCCGAGCTCGCTCAGCGTGCTGCCACACAGCGACATGATGCAGTGCTGGAAGAAGCCGTTCAAAAGGTCAGACCCTCCCACAGACGCAGGTGAGCTCGTTGGCTCGGATCTACCTTACCCTCACTGCAGAACAAGCCATTTTGCAGGTAACTGAGGATTCATCTTTCAGGGCTTTCTGTAACAAAGGCACCAAGTCCACCAGGGACAGAGGATTGCCTGAAGAGGGAGGAGAAAAGAATCAGCCATGAAGGCCTTTCACTACGGAGACAAAGCTCCTTGTGCATCCACACCTGCTGACCTGTTTTACTCTGCACGCTGGCCAGCCAGCTGTGGATGTTGTAGCGCATTTTACTGAGTGCCGCCTGGATGATGGCTGCACACAAAATGGCCGTGGCTCCTCTGATTTGAGGGTCTCCGTGGTCAATAAAGCCTAGAACGTCACTGATGTACTGTTGCTCTGCAAGGGACCAGAAGTTGAAGTTACTGATGTTTCTGGAGCAGCAGTTCAGCCAATGTAGGAACATACCTGCCTATATTACATCTTTTACTACATGCTGATTTTCTATACATACATAGTCTTGTTTCCAAACTATGGAGCTCTATGCTGCTCCTACCTTCAGCGCGGAGGCCGTCCAGCGGCTCCAGATACAGGGAATTGAAGAAAGCTTCCGGGTGTAAAGCTGCTGCCGCTCCGACGCAGCTGACTGCCAGGGCCTTCACGCTCACGCGCACGTCCCTGTCCGGGGTTAACCCTTGCATGGAGAAGAACGCCAGAGATCAGAGAAGGTTGTAAAATAAACTAACCAAACACATCTTTTTTTAACGCAGAATTTCCTTTGCTTGGTAAAAAAGTTTGGCTTTAACAAGCTCTAAGTATCAAGGTGGAAATATGAAAATATCCATTTTTGTTTTGTATATTTCAGGACTCTGTTCGATTGTGTGATGATTATTGGCCATCGTTGAATTTAAATGATAGTAGACATTTACAAAGAACAAACAGTGGAACGCACTATGGAACCATTTAACATTATTTGATAAGGTTGTGGCAATTATCTGGAACTATGTCAGACTTTCAACAAACAAACAACTATACATATATATATATATGGTGTATATATATGGTATATTTTGACTGGTGTGCCAAGTCGCACCATTCTTCTGTCCTGTCAGCAGGAAGGATGCCGACAGAAGCCGTACACAGTGCACCACTGGCTCCGCCCCCCTGTCGGTGTAATGTCCAATGGCACCCTTAATCCGCGACATCTACAGCAACAAAAACCAGGAAGGACGGTGAAATACCGGTTGTATTTGTGTTTTCTTCCTTTGTGGTAAAAAACACATATATGCTGGTCGTACCTTGTTGTCGGGTTCAGGTTCAGGAGGTTCGTCTTTGGGTATGAAACGATCCACGCTGCTGTCCGAACCCTGTCTGTTGTGACCTCTACTTTCAAACAGGTGAGGCTTACTCAGAGCTGCAACAGAAACGAGGATCAGCAGAGGACACGAAGCCTGGCCAACCGGCCCGTTACGCTGCTGAAACATACCCAGTGCCGAGCGCAGGAACGGGTCTGGGGGGTCTTCTTGAGAGGAAGTCGCCGTCCCTTCGTCTTCTTCGTCTTGCAGTGTTCCGATCTGCATCCCAGAATACTGGCTCTCGCTGCCATCGAGAACCTGGTGCAGAAAGAAAGGCCAACTTCTTTAGAATGGATCCAAATACACAAACCAAACCTTGCAATCAAAAAAAGGAAATGCAAGTGCATGCATAACATACATCTAGAATCAATCGGTACTGATTTAAGTTTGCTGGGTTGGGGACAGCATAACTCCAAACATCCCAAAAATAATAATAAAACAAAACCTTAAACATTCATAACATGCTTGGATCATTACATCTTACAAACTAATGAGGCATCAGAGAAAGCACAGGGGGGAGGTGTCCACAGGCCGAGCCTTAACACAAGCTGAATCCTATCAGATCTGGTCATTTTCTGTCTGGTAGGCAGTGAGAATTTCATGGTACACGAGGTACACACACATTTCTAGGTTGGGTTCTTTTCAGTGCACAGGAAAACAGTTTTAAGGAAAGCTAAGACTTCCTGTTTAGCCACTAGGGAACCCTTGCACATTCTCCAAAGGGAAGCAAATCTGGAGGATTCATTCGAAAGGTCGTCCCATCCCATTTTTGAGAGGCAATTGCTCAAACGAGGAAGAGAAAATGGGATCGAACCAGAGGCAGGAGCAGCGTTGCACAGAACCGATGCTCTGCAGAGGTTGTTGGGGTGGGGGTGGGGGAGGGGACGGGGGGGCGAACATAAAGAGAAAAGCTCCCGAACAAGCATGGGGATCCTGTGGCTGCTCCGGGCCACTCGGCTGACCTTGTCGCTAGTGCTAGAGGAGGAGGTGGCGAAAAGGGAGGAAGAAGAGGAGGTGAAGGAGAAAGAAGAGGACGACGAAGCAGTGTAGTCGCTCTCCGTGGGATCGGGACCCTCGGTGGAAGCTGGCGACGGTGGGGGCAACTCAATCACCTGTGGCGGTGGAGTGCACGACTGCAGGGGTGTGAGGAAAAGGACGGGGGGGTAGAACTGTTAGAAGAAATGTTTGATATGAGCGGGAACAGCGTCCGAGCCCAGCCCCCCACGTTCTCATGCTTTCTTTTAGAACACTTTTAGAACGTAACCCACGGTTACGGTCTGCCTGGGGTTTGCCGACAAACAGAATCCATTTAAGCGATTTGTGGTTGGCGGCTACATGATTGTAGATTTGTTCACTAGGCTACAACACAGGGGTAAACAGAGGGGGTTTTAGGCCTTGAGGTTTAGCATGAATCAGCCAAAACTTGGCCAATGTCACCTTTGGGATGGCACAAAGCAACAAAACGTGGGATGTGATCCCTAATTACTTAGTTAACGACCAAGCAATCCAAATTGCACAACCAGACTGACCAGTTCTGCCACATCTGAAGGCGTCACAGCCGAGTCTGGTCCTTCTGTCGTGGTCTGGGAGGAGTCACTGGGTGGGAGAGAATGATCGTAAGCTCCACTTCCTCCTACGGGCCGTCCTTCCTGCGCTGGATTTTCAGGCGTGGCGTCTTCGACCGTTTCTGGAGTGATGTTGGCCCCACAGCTGGAGCTCCGACTGAGCATGTCCTCCTCGTCATTGGGAGACTCGGGAGTGTCTGAAGCGGACGCCCCACCTCCCCTGCCTCCCTGCTCCGACGAGGCACTGAGGTCCACGGAATCGCCGGGCTGTATGGTATGTTGGGATGACCGGGGCTGCTGGGTGATTATGTCCACCTGTGCAGCCGAGGAGTTGTCTGCACCAACGGCTGAAGAATCAAGCAAACAGCGTTTTGATGCTAAAGCACAAATGAACGACCCAGAAATATTTAAGATTTATTCCAACCTGTGAAATAACCAGTTGTGACGTCTGTTTTTTCTGGATCATCCTCCAACGCATCTTCCTCACCAGAGAGCATTTTACCTGGAAACAGCAGCTTTCATGTTACTGAAACAGCAGTCTCGCCCCTAACTGAGAATATTTCAAAAGTCTATTAAATTAAATGCTAAGACAATCAAGAAAGAAACTGGAAAATATTCCTACTCCCACCACAGTAATGCTGGGATCAGACTACACAAATTTAGCCGCTTTGGACCCGACAGACCTGTCGCAGAGAGCGGTTCAAAGGCGCTGTCGGATCTCAGACATAATGAAAGATTGGCGATCTGGTGTCGAGGACGACGTGAAAAGTTTGGCGTGTGAGAATTGTTTTGCTTTTTCTGCCGAGTGGAACATGTCCTACAATGTGTTCCTAGGCAACACGCATCATCACACGCGTCATCTCTCGGCAACAGCAGTGATGAATGGAAAATACTTGTAGCGAGGCAACTCACTGGTACAAGACACACAAACTGGTGACAGGCCGACCGCCATGAACGAGAAAAAAACATTGTGCAGTCTGATCCAGGCATAAGAGTCCCAGGGGAAGGTACAGGTAAGTCACCTCTATGTTTCCTATGAAGGAGTGGACTGCAGGTAGACCCTCCCCCAGCTGCAAATGGCATGAAACAGGAAGAAGAGACAAGAGGGGAAAGAGAAAAGCTTAAAAAGGCTTAATCGGGGACAGTATTAATCGGGAGACAGGGAACATGTTAGCAGGCAACAAAAATAGCTAATGACCAAGACTAGAAGGAAATAAGCGGACAGCAGCGGGAGACCCCCCCCCAGAAGCGTGAATGTGTTAGAGCTGAAGCGCACGCTTGTGTTGACAGTACCGATGAGCTCCAGGATGCTGCCAGAACGGGCACGGCTCTCGATGTCCTGGCGAAACACGCTGGCGTGTTGGATGCTGCCGGCAGTGATGAGCACGTGCAAAAGCTCCGGCGGCGGCGTCCTTAACGTCTGCTGGAGGAGTTCCAGAGCTGCCGTGACAACGTTGTGGTCCCAGTGCTGCGTGTAGTGTAGCGTCAGCTCATACACCTGTAGACAAAAAAACAGGAGTCAACAGTCTGGAGAGAATGGAACAGGCTGATGTGTGACCCGAGGGACGTCCCTGCAGGGTCAGGAAAGAGAAGAAGAAGAAGCAGAACAGAACCTGGAGCAACTGTTCGGGAGCCGGCTGCACATCGGCCTCCTTCTGCATGACGCCAAAGCTTCCTTTCAGGCTGATGGTGTTGACTTGCTGCTGCAGCAGAGGCATCAGGTAGCGGAGGGTTAGCAGCACGCCCAGAATCAGGTGGCTGTGGTGCTCCTCGTCTACCGGAACCAGTAGACCTGGAATCCAGCAGATTGGTGGCGTGTGACCTCGAGCCTTTCTGAAAGGGTAACGTGTGAAGGTGCTGGAGTGTGTCCCACCGAGCAGCACGTTAAGGAGCCAGGTGTAGAAGTAGCTGGTGCGTCTGGAGTGTTGGCACACGCTGACCGCTGAGCTCGCCGCCGTCCGTCTGATGGTCGGCGAGCTGGACTTCAGGTTGGCCACAAATGACTTCAACAGCATCTAGAAGAAACACGATTGTTCCCCGATGAAAACAAACCTGCAGGATTTGTGAATTTACTCACGTTTAATGAATGGTGACGCTAATATACGACTGTTATCTCGAACTCTACTGTAGCAGAACTGAACAAAAATACTCAATAAACCACTCCTGACTTTTCTCATTTGTCATCTTAATACATAAACGAGAAGCTGGTTTCTCCGCTGGTTTTCTCTCTGCCTTGTACGGATACCTTGATCTCTCCATCGTTAGCAAAGTGTCCCAGAGCAGCCATGATCTTGGGCATGGCGGCGGCCAGCGTCTCCTGGATGGTCTCCTCCTGCCGTTTGGTAATTCTGGTGAGGCACGGGAGCAGGTTGACCAGGTAGGGTCTGGGTCACAGGTGTCATCGGGGGCGTTGGGAAGCAAACATAGCAAATTAGAAAAGGGACATTTAAAGAGCGGTGCTGCTCAACCATCGCTGATCTTGTTTACCTGCACTTCTGTGGTCGGATCAGGTGGGCCAGCTCAGCAAACCTCCACAAGGCTGCCCTCAGACTCCGGGAGGCACCATTCTTCAAACACATTTATCACTTTAAGGACGGCACTCACTACACAACAGGTGCTTTTTCTAGATGGCTCGGGTCAGTACAAACCTTCTAAAAATGGCAAATTTCCCATAAATGACACAGCAACTTTACAATGTTTCTGTATTTACATGTAAATAAAACCAGACCAATAACAGTTACAAAACATGCGTCCAGACATCTTTCCTTACCTTTTTAATTTCTTTATACAGCTCAAGCTGCAGTCGAGGCAGATTGGAATCCATCAGGGCCTGAAGATAGAAATTAAGAGATAATAAACAGAGGGAAGGGACCATTGAACTGAAACTATGCAGAAGACTTTAGATTTAAAAAGGTCTAATTGAACATGACTGTGAGGGCGCAAAGTCCTGCTCACTTTAATGATTCTGTTCAGGCACTCGTCAGCTACCATCCGGACGTCTGATTCACTGTCGTCACTGCAGAGCAGGAACATCTCCATGGCGATGCCGAGCAGTTTCTGAAATTCTGGAGATGTTCTGCTCACCAGGGGATACGAGAAGAGCAACAAAAGATTGTTTCACATATACATATACATACTCAATACAACCAAATAGTGAGTACAGTTTTCCTTTGTGGTTACTATATTTACTGTTAGCTCATCTTAAATTCCCACCTCAGAGACTGAGCCACTATGTTTTCACATATTGTCAGGCAGTGCGACACCCTGTCCTTCTTCGTGGTAGCCTGTTCCTTTTTTCTGTCAAAATGCAAAGGAGTGACAGGACAAACAGACGGACAGACGGGAAGAAACAGTCAGAGGGGCTCAACTTAAGCATTGTATAATTATCTGGAATAACCCAGAACAGAGAGAAGTGCAGACATGTGATGACATTTGACAATAGTGTGTGTGGCCTGAGCACCACGGGTCAATATTAGCATTGGAATCATAGTTTAATTTTTCTAATAGTGTCCCAGCTGAGCAGATTTCCAACAGAGTAGCTTAGAGTAGCTTTGTGGCTCTTAAGCAGCTGCCTTGCGACAGTTAAGGGACGACTTCAGTTCATCATTCAGATAGAATCTTACACTACAACCATTCCCAACTCACCGTTAGTGGCAAGTGGCAAACTTTATTACTAACATATAATAATGTTACAATGACCAGATAGCGAAATTAGCTCATATTAACACTTGGTAACCAGGGAGGCACTGGCGTTTACTGGCTAAGCTAACCGATTAGCATGACGACTGATAGCTTGCTGTGCAGCAGATCCTCGTTATGCAAATATCGACTTACTGTCTTTGGACGATTTCCTCGGCGGTTGGTGGTCCTTGTTGCTGCTGGAATGACTTCAAAGATTCGAAGGCCTTCATCAATTTCTCCATGGTGGCCATTTTAACAATTATCAGTCAGGTTGCTAGCTTGGCTAGCTAATATTTACTATGAGAGCCAAATAGCTAGCCCAGTAGGGACAAGCACGGCCAGCCAAGCGGTGGGTAGTGGGACGAGAGTGATAACACTGCTCGTGACAGCTACCGCACGCTTTCCACCCTTTTCCCGTAGAATATCCCTTATTCCTTCACAATTCTATTTGCGAACAGACAAAATCTTTGTGGATTATTTGCCATCTTTGATGCAGCGCTGCAGTCCCCGACAAATCAAACCAGGAAGTAGCGCTATGCGCGAGGTTGACAGAGCTGTGGCTCAAACTCAGTAGCCAATCAAAACGCGCCATTGTCTTGATTGACATGAGAACCGACCAATTGATGCCAGCTATGTTTCTTTTGTTGTTATCGTTTCTGTCACGGGACCACCAAGTTCCTGACGTCATCGTATCGGAAACAGTATTAATAATAAGAAATATGCATTTATACATTTAATTCTTCAACTTCTTGCCTTTACAATGGTCACCGCAATACAGAGCGTTTCTATTAAAGCTTTGTTTTAGAATGAGTATTAGTCATTATCTGCAAATTAGAAATATACAAATTTAATGTAGCAAAACTTTCATTGCACTTACACTAAAACGTGTTCCCGTCGTGCCTTTAATTAAAATATTATGTAGTAGAATGATGTAGGTAGAGCTTAATCGAGCCCCCCACCCCACCCCACCCTCAAATTATTTAAAGTTTTATTTGTGCTTATCCATCAAATCAACTCAATGGTAAAAATTAGGCCAAAACAAATCTCCTAAATATTGAGGATTCCAAGGATTCCCAACTTCAGCATTGTGGCAGATGAGAGCTGCCAAAGGTGTGAATCAGGCCAATAATGATGGCACAGAAGAGAGATTTTGTGGCCGTTTCTGCGACGCTGGAAGGGCCCTGATCTGGTGGATTCTAAAATGCCAGGGCCATGTTGGCAGCATCCTTCCGGAGCTCATGTGGGAGTTGTGGGAACTTCTGCCATTCCCTGTCAGAATCTGGAGACCAGGTGGAAATCTGTCACATTCCCCGGGTGCTTCCTCATTGGTTGAGAGGGCAGTCGCCATGAGGCTGTGCACGTTAAAGTCAACACCCGCATAAACGTTGGTTTGACAGCTCAACGCTAATTATTATCACAGCCCATTTTCAAATTGCGGCCCCAAGCAAAATAAAAAGTCTTCACACGTGCTTTTATACAAATGGCAGTGTATTATTTCATAATTACAAATGTCAGATATGGTACAACAACCAGTGATACAACTTGTACAAGATTTAACAATGACGCAGTGGTTGAACGAAATGACTGTACAGATACGAAAAAAAAACAAAAAACAAAGTTAAATCAAGAAGTTCCAGGCCCCGTTTGAATACCAATAATGCATCTAGCGTCCCCCCGCGCCCGAAAGCATGGCGAGACTGCCTCGCGCGTCTGGACGAAGGGCTGACATCCATTTCTGGGTGGCCTCCATACGCAGCCCGGTTCCTAGAAGCAGACTGGTATTCGCCATGGTGGAGGAAGGCCGGAGGGAAGGAATCGTGTATTCAAACAGGGCCGCTTCAGCTGGTCATCTTGTCATTGATAAAGTTGTTCTCAGATACCAGTGAGATATGTTGGCACTAAGTCATCGTTTACATATACAAGGAACCTGAAGTATTACAAACCAATACATGCGTGATAATAAAACATATGTATTCTTTAAAACAGGCATTACAATGCACTTAGTGCGGACATTCAAAACTGTTGATCTGTTCCTTTATGTCAAGGAATTTTTCTCAGAATGGACGGAATGATAGAGGTTCAAAAGAGGGTGGAGGTGTGAGAACTTAAGTCGTAACTGGCACGTACAGTAAAGGCCGTCAGTCTCTCTTCACTTCGGGTTTCAGTGTGGAAAAACAAGCTGGATTTGTTACGGTTGCTTTTTGGCAAAAAAGGTTGAAGACACTTCCTAGAGTCATTGTCAAAGCACACCATATAGGCAATGAAACTAAATACTATTTCTTTACGGCTATATGGATGGTCAAATAATGACAGAGGCATAGGTGGTAAAAACAGTTTCGCTTCCCTGTGAACGTGAGTGTGTTGGAGCTTAGATACACGTTAGAAATATATCATTTACAAGGTTTTTGAGGCTAGATAGCTAAAAGGCTAAAATCTACATAGGCAAAATCAGCTTTAAAATGAGCCTGAGCGACAAAAGAAAGGGAAAAAAAACAAAGAAAATAATAAACAACGTAAAAAAAAAAAAAAAAAAAAGCACTCAGCCACGAGCCAGCAAGGTCAAAATGCACACATTCAATTCCTGATTTCTGATGGAATGTGCAGCAGGATCCACTTTCAGGCCAAGGCAACCCTTCGACAGTCAAGTTAATGAAAAGAGAGATTAATATGCGTACCATTAAAAAAAAAATGTGAGCAAGTCTTGAATTAAAACAAAGAAAGTGACATTCCGAGTCCTTAAAACGAACAACTGTCCTTCAGCACGTGTGATTGAACAAAAGCTGGGTTTGATTACAATGTGCACACAAAGCCAACACGTCTCCATCGGGTATTCACAGCATTAAAACAGGTGGTGGACGAGAGAACCATGTCTGTCCCAACAACGCCAACACAGCCCCATTCAACCCCAAAGGGGGTCGAACCTGGGAGGAAACGCCAACGATCCAACAAAAACGCACACAACTCCTTCCTTTCCGTCTCTGGACGAGCACGAGCGACCGTCTCGGGTCATTCTCCTCCTAAAAATGCACGTTTGGGTTTAATAAGCGCGTGTTTAACAGGAAAACCTAGAGCGGCGGTCCACTGGCAGGACACGCGGCCGTCCAGCACCAGGCGGCCCAAGATCAACAGGCACAGAGGCAGACTGGAGGATCCAGGGTGGACGCTAGCCATTGGACGTCCCCGTCCCCGTCCTCATCATCATCCTCATCATCATCATCATCATCAGCGGTGGTTGAAATGTTTCTCTAATCAACCCTCAAGGCGTTAAGATGTTGAACTAGACTCTGCGCACATGAAACAATGAACAGGCCGAAGAATATGCAGGGAAACGCTGGTTATCAGGGGGAGGGAAACGTAACAGACTAACGGACTAACGGACTAAGGACACACTGCCGGACCCCCCCCCGGGGTGAAGGTGGTGAGCCATTCGCAGCTTATTAGACATTTCTGCAGAGTGCCAGATGAGGACAATTCCACTTTCTGAGGATTTCTTTTTCGACTGTGTGAGAAAAATCTCTGCTAGAATCCGGCCCATGCAGGTTGCTAAACAGCCCGGAGCGACGGGACTGAGGGGTTAGTGTGTACATTTAATTAAAAAAAATAGAAATAAAAACCCAAAAAGGAAATCAAAGGGGGCGGGTGCAGAGCGAGACAATGCACGGACAGGCTCGGCCACGTGGCGCGAACACAAACACGGAAAAGTGGGACTGGAGCTATTTTTCCACCATATATTATTTGGATCTGTGCCCGAGCCTCAGGGGTCACCTGCCACATGGGCACAAAGGAAAATCTACAGCTCATTGAATAAAACCAATAAAAAGGCCTTATGCTACATCGAGAAAAAAAAAAAAAGACTTATGATACTGTGCTTTTTAAAAACTCACCTCATTATATATTATCCATACTCATTCCAAAAAAAAAAATAAAGAAAATAAAATAATGTAATGTATGCATTCAAGTGGTACTTTTATGGCTTTTTGTACAATACAACCTTTAGTGAAAATATACATCTAGACATAAATTCAAGTACAAATGTACAAAATGTTTTAAACTCATACTTTTTTTCTTTAATTATAATACACTTTTAATACAGCTCATAAATACAGGTCAACATTCACTGAGTTCCTAAAATTTGCGCTCGGTTCGGAGTTTGTGGTGAAGCTGAGGGAGTTGGGCGGAGGAGTGGTTTAAAGTCGCGAGGGCTCTTCGATCTCGTCGTCGCTGTAACCGCTCTTAAAGCACACCTGGGGAGGAGCGAGAGGGAGGTCAAACCACCGACGCCGCTCCGGCACCTCGCAACGTGGCGCCACGTGGCGCCAAGAGGAGGTTAAAGAAGCAACGGAAGCGAGGGTGCAGGGTGGGCGCCGGTACAGATCAGAGCGGCGAGCACAGACAGACACATTCCCTCAAACGTGGTTAAGAACGAAGAGGTAGACTCGCTGAGGAAATGCTAGCAGAGGGGGAAATGAGACGGGACTGACAGACAGGCCTCATGCAAATCAAGCCGTGACCAATAACCGAGGGCTCCGTCACGTTTGTTGGCGTTCGTGCTGCGTTTGGATGAGGCCTTTGGGGGGAGAAAAGAAGGAAAAGTGCAGGTACCTTTAGCCCCCACCCCCTCGGACCGTTGGCGGAGCACTAGCACTTGCCTCTCTTCTGAACAAGCGGTAGAAGAAGCCCCTCTTTGGTGGAGGGTTGGGCCGGTTCACGTCCAGGTCTGAGCACAGCTTCCCGTCCGTCTCGTAGATGTTGATTTCTTTGAAGCACTCCATCTCGATCATCTGCAAAGGCGTCAGACGAGTTATTCGTCCTGATCTACGACGATTTACATCACATTCGCATCAATTAATTACTTTACAAGAGTTATTCCTGACACAGCTGTCCGGAGTTTGACTGATGACGTCATAAGAGTCGGGTGCAGTACCTCGTTCTGCCACGGGATGGAGACACTCCCTGTGACAAACTTGTGGTAAAAGTCATCATCGGTGGGGTCGAGGTTCACGCCTTTGACAGTGGAGAACTGCTCGATGTCCAAGACATCTTTGCAGTAGACAGCTCGAGGCTGCCAGGGAGACACGCAGGAAGAGAAAAAGAAAAGGGAAGAACGGTGGAGAAGCATGAGGCAACGGCAAAAGAAGCCCAATGTGGATGAAACAGATTTCAAATCTGCCTTGATATATGGATACGCGATGCTTTCTCTAGTAAGACTTCATGTGCCTGAGATCCCATCCACTTTGCTTTTCTCAGTCTGGTCCAAATGTCCAGATGATTTAAAATAGAGTCCCAGATAACACAATCTACTTTTAACTGCTGATTTAACCTCTAAGGTCAAGCACTCGCCTTTACTGGGGCTATTTATGGCTCTGAAAATGCAACACTTCTCTTTGAAAAAACAAAACATTAAGTGCAGGCAAGACTGACGGACGACGGTGGGGTCTATTCCACTGAAACACACACCGTCACTTCTGTCTGAACAGCAAAGGTGAAAAATAGTCAATTTGAACCTTTTTTAACGCAGCTGTACGCGTTATATTAGCGATAACTGCCATAAAGAACATCCTTATAGACAGATTTTGCCCCCTAGGATTAAAAGCGTAGCTGGAAAGTGCTTGTTTACTTGTAACAAAGGCATTTCCTGTGTCCTGCTCAGTGACGTTTTCAGTCCTGTTCATACACTCTGCCTGTTCTTACATCTGGGCAGAAGGGTGGGTCCAGCATGTTGGCCTCCAGCCTCTTAAAGTTGATGTTTCTGAAAATGGGGTGTTCCTTGACCTCTGTGGCCCCTCGACCCTGGCAGCCCAGTCGCTCTTTGGGGTCCTTGGCAAGGAGCTGGCACACAGGAGAAGACGGGAGAACGTGCACGATTAGCGACAGCTCAAGATTTTTAGTGTCGTCGCTCCAAGAAATCCAAGATAATATTTATACTGCACCCTCAGAAGTACACATAATCTGGTATGTAGGTTTAGAGCTGCACACTTTCAACAATTTACACACAAAACCGTTCCTAGCTTCTCGGGCTCCTTTTCTTTCCATTTCTTGCAGCAGATTTGCTGCCCCGGCCCAACTCCTCCTCTCTCAGGGGAGTCTTTGAAACTGCTGAACCTCGCAAGGGTCAGAATGTTCCACCGCGTCACACAAATAAACGTTCCGCCCCATGCCGCTCCGACGCACAGCAGCCCGGTCACTTCCTCTCGGGGTGTGGAAGCGCAGGATGGGGAGTCAAACGCCGATGGGAACGCGGCGAGCCCGGCTCTCATTTCAGATCCGCTCATCTAAATCCTGTGTTTGTATTTTAAGATCAGCTGCAGTTACGGCGCAGTCGCAGCGATCCCTCAGTAATCTGTTCACATAATCAGCCCTGCGGTTACTTTGCATAATTTTGGGATTTATCCTCTGCATGTGGAAGAATCTCCATGGATTCTGTCATCAGTGTAACAATAATGTAACAGTAAACAGGCAGGCCCAGTGAACAACAACACACAGCCCATGATGTCAAGTTGTTTGTCCTCTGGTGGTCAGAGGCATTAAAAAATAGTTCCGTCTCCCTACGAACAGGGAATCAAACACACGGTTTCCTCCTCATTCCCAGTCTGGCATCACTCCTCTCACCTGTCGGCAGATGTCTTTGGCCTCCTCTGAAAACTTGTCGGAGTACTCCTCCAGGTCCTCACGCACTCGCCGGTCCACCTCCTCCCTCTTGACGCGCTCCTTGCGCTTGCGGAAGGGCGACTGGCCCTGTATCATCTCGAAGATCAGGCAGCCCAACCCCCACCAGTCCGGGCTGAAGGTGTAGCTCTCGTTCTGGATCACCTCAGGAGCTAAGCGGAGGAGAGGGAGAGTAACGTGAATCGGACCCAGAACAAATCCGATTGTGTTGCCTTCAAAGTGACAGAGGAGTAATCACCCATGTATCCAACAGTGCCCACTCGCCCTCGTATCGTCTCTCCTTCGGGGATTTGAACAGCAAGACCCAGATCTGAAATCCGAATGTGTCCTAAACAAGAACGAGAGATGAGACGTATTTCAGTGCGGTGGACAAATTCAAAGATATTTAACTGGAAAAACAATCGGGTCAAAGGTCAAAGCCACAGTGTCACAGGAGTGATGGAGAGGAGTTTCCAAATAGTGTTCCGGGGAATAAAATGGGGTGAGAGTGATGCGAAACATGGACTTTAAACACTCTTAGCCAACTGTTGACATGTTAATCGAATTCCCTACACACAAATTCCCCGACACGTGCAATGGCTCCCAACAATACTAAAACGTTGGAACGTACCGCGATCGTCCAGAAGGATATTTTCAGGCTTCAAATCCCTGCAGGACAGAAAACAAAAACAAGACACGTTAGAGGGTCGTTCCGGGGCGACGCCTGAAACGTCTAAACATTGAAGCCAAAACTTTCAGCCCCTCGCTCGATATGTGTGGCACATGCAGGGCAGGAGCGCCATAAAACGGGGCGCGTGAACAACAAATAGTAGCTACAAAACCGTCGGCTATTTGGCGCTCGCGTTCCCTCAAAGCCACAAAGACGCCAGCTGTTTTCGCTGCGGATGACGTGTCTGTAAACAAGGCTTCATGGGAAATATCTGTGGCCTTCCGTTCAATCGAGAGCTGCGAAACAGATTCCAGACATTTGTGTTTGGGGCGTGCGCGCGCCCTGGGGCCGCGTCCCAGCTAACCTGTAGACTATCCTCTCGCGGTGCAGGTCTTCAAGGCCACAGCAGATCTCGGCAGCGTAGAAGATGGCCCTCTGCTCGTCGAAGCCCGAGTTGCCCATGTTGTAGATGTGAAACTTTAAATCGCCGCCGTTCATTATGGTCAACACCAGGCACAGCGCGTCCTTGGTCTCATAGGCGTACGCGAGGCTCACCTGGAAAAGGGAGGAGAATTCTGTTAGGGGGCAGGAAAAGAGCTGCGGAGTCAGTCAGGGAGGGAGGACAAAGGAAAGGCGCCGTAGGACGGGTGATGGGAGGAATCTGGCCGCTAGCTTTAATCCGCTGCAACTGCAACTCCGAGCACCTTTTGCTCATTGCCTGGATTTTTAACATTTTTAACATTTGTTTGTTTGTTTTTCCAATATGGCCATCCATCTCTTTCACCCCTTCGCTCCCAGCATCTCCCCTCGACTGTCCTACGCTGTGGGTCACTGACATGCAGGGTGAAATGTGTGTTTGCTGTTGTGTACAAGCAGGATGTTGCTGCCATCAGGAGCAATCCCATCTGCTTCCAAATACGCGGGACGCAACGGACCGCGAGATGGGACAGGAAAAAAAACCCTCAAAGACGCCTACTGCTCAACACACACTCGCACATAAAGCACAAGAATATAATAAACACCTGAGTCGTCCTGAGGGATCCCGTCAACAATAAAACCTACAAATCTGCTGAACACGCAACTGAATCAGTTTGAACTGTTTACTGTGAGCGCCTGTTGTCATCCATCAAAGTTAAGGTGGGAAATAGATGAACCAAGCACCCATTTGTAAAACAGTTTCACAACATTTGCAATAACAGCTGCCAATGGGCCTCGAATTACACACACACACCCCCACACATGGAATATGTTGATAGTTATGGAAGGTACAGTAAGCTGCAGCGTGTATTGACTAATAGAATGATCCGCTGATCAAAAACGGCAAAGAAGAATAGCAAAACAGAAATGAAGGGTTTGAGAGTGCACTTGACTCTTCTCCTTGCTACCGCTATTTGGTCAGTGTTGCTAGGCAACAAAGCTGCTCTCATAGGTAGAGAGGCACATGAAGAGTCATCAGTTCTGCCTGCAGCAAAGAGAATGAACACACACAATCATGTGCCAACCCCAGGTGACAAAAGCTGCAAGTCTGAGGTTTTAAGCCAGCGTGCGCGAGCGTGTGTGCACGCATACCCATACACGTTTCCGTGCTTTCCAGCAATATCTTTTAGCATGCTCAAATCTATCATTTGTGCATATTCCTATACTGTCGAACGTAAATTGTCATGCGGTGCTTTTGGTACAGCATGGAGGAAAAAAAGCAAAAACAGGCGACAGTTTTTAAAGAAAAAACAACCTCTGCATCACAGAAGCAACATCCTAATAAGTCCATCACAGATGCATGTTTGTTGATGTATAATGGGTTTTTTTTTGTTGCTTTCAGGAGGGGGAAGCAGCAGCTGATCTGAACAGGACCAGGTGGCCCTAAGGACCACATAAACACATGCATCAAGAGGATCGGGCTGTTTTTGTCCCAATTTTCCCACTTCCTGACAAACTCCCAATTATCTAATGTCTTCTCGGATTGTCTCAGCAGAATATTCTGTGGTCTGAGGTGTGGCAAGAGTGGATTTGTCCCCATAATTGGCTCTGAAAACAGTCGGGGCCTAACACGCGTAAATATTAGCTCTGTTCAATATTTACAACCAAGATCTTCTTGTTTGTGGGGAAAGCCGAGGACTCCTAAGCCACGGCTCTGGGAGTTGCGAGGTGGAAGGGAATGTAGCCAATCAAGAAGTGAGCTGACTGAGGAACGAGGAAGACAGAGGTAATAAAAAAAATAAGAGGAAATAAAAAAAATAAGCATGTTGGAGGACGAGATTCCGGATCTACAGTGTGATTGTTTTTATCTTCATGTGTGGGGTCTCTTAAGATGTAGAAAATCCTCATGCATGTACCGGTACCCCGCATTAGATATTCCCTCTCTTCCCTGTATCAGATCTCTACATTTTCTGTTTCCCTACATCTAGTAGTAGTTTCTATTAACCATCGTGGAGCCTCTTAATCTTCTGAATTACTACTAGTAGAGTATAAACAAGAGAGCGCTCTCATGCAAACAGACAGAAAACATGCACAGCCGTGGCAAAAAAAGGTCAGATTTTTTTTAAAATAAATGGAGCGTACTTACAACAAAACTACTGTTAACTTTTTCTAAAATGCGTTTTTCGTTCAGCGCCATTGCTTCGCCCTTCCTTTTCTTCACTCGTTTTTTTTCCAGCTTTTTACAGGCGTACATCTTCCCGGTGGCGCGCACTTGGCAGGCACAAACCTGGAAAACAAGCAACGAGGCAACGTGACGACATGAACAAACTCACTTTGATGCGCGACTAATGGAAGCTGTAATGTGTCAGGCCGCAGATTTCTCCACTCAGCATGACCTTAGCCAGGATATAAACAGCGCTGCATTAACTAACTGCTAAAAGCTGCTTGGAGCCGCCTAAATAATTGACATCTCATTTCCAAACGTGCTGCATCGAGAAAACAACTACAGCCGCTTACATTGTGAATACCCCCGCAGTACAGCGTCAGCTGTTCCTACTTCGTAAGCACTGTGCCACTCACCTCGCCAAATCCACCTTTCCCGAGTACTCTGTAGTGTCTGAAGGTATTTTTGGTTACTGGTTGCCTAAAGGGAAGGAAAAGAAGACAACAAAAACTAAATGAGATTGTGTTGTGTTGCAGACGGAGTATTGAACTAAATATATTATTAATCAAACCTGATGGCTGCTGCTTTGGTTACCCGTCCATTATGCAAATCATCATTAATTATTTCTCACACGCAAACACTGATTGGCAGGACAATCTTTGTGTTTATTTGCCCCTCCTCCTCCTACTATAGCCCTGCTTTGTGCGAGGGCTTTTTTTGGTTTCTGGTTATCCTCACGCCAGGTTGATGATCTGCATGCTTTGTTTTCAAGAATGATGAGTAACGATAATTGCAGCTGTAAACCAGAATGGGAATAGCTGGACACTAATTAACTCCATTTGCTGACTCTTAACACGGTGCAACACGGGGCAATAAGCCAACCGTTGCTCCCAACCATCCAGCAGGTGGGAACAAGCATGTTTTAGATGTTCCTGCTCCACCAGTACAGGATAAAGCCAGTCAGTAACCTACAGCTGGCTGAGGAGCCCTTTTGACTTGCAAAGTCCTCAAACTTTTGAATGACCACTGTACTTTAAGCAGAGGTTTATTAGATAAGGAAATAAAGGCAGTTTGCTGCAACATTTGCATGACATGACAGTATAACTGCACCTCATGAGCACCCAAAGGTGAAGAAAGTGAGAGCCGTGCATGAATGTTAATTGTAAGTTATGTAAGGTTTGAAAGACACAAATCTCTGACCCTTACATGACTTAAGAAGAACTGCAAACATGTGTTTAACAACACCTATTCCACCAGTTGATGAAGCTCGATAAGAGCGAAAAGGCCCAGAAAGTGTGGACCCACAACGTCGTACCCTATTATTTTGCTTGGAAAATGAATACAAGAAGTGGCAGTTTATTATTATTAGGAATAAGAAACTAAATGGATGATCCAGGCAGCAGTTGTTGGTAAAGGCTCATCTGCAGTGTCTACCCACCTCTCCAACCATTTCCACTGCAGGAAGCGAGAGAAGTACATGGACTCCTGGAAGGAGGAAAATGGAACCCCACTCAAATAATCACGAACTATTCTGCAAAGACAGAGAGAAGGGCGATGACGAGATCACTATGGAAAGGCAGACATGCAGAGACAACGTGAGGGAAGTCTTCCTGGTAAAACAAAGCGGCTCGTCATAGTTCTGGTGGGGGTTTTTTAACGTGAAGAGAAATTTCTAATTGTTCAGACTACCATCGTGTGTTTTTGAGTATGTGAGTTTATGGATATTTAAGCTTTTAGCTGGACGCCGTTACATCAGAGTAAAAAAAAGGCAAAATGTGTCCAGAATTTGTGGAAAACAGGAGGTTTGCAATCTCACCTCAGCTCGTGAACGTAGGTGCGACTCTTTAATTTATGAGATCATTCATAAGATATACAGAGGGGTAAAAGGGACATTTGTTGATGGAGGAGAGAAGTGCAGGAGGCGGCTGTGACGGTGGCGTCCTGACCTGTCACTCCACTGAGAATTGGAAGAACATGACTGTTTGACATGACCCTGCCAGCCTCACACACTGCTGTCTTTTTTCCACAGCTTTGGCTACAAGGTCTGTTTGACTTGAACAAATATCATCATTAACACCAGCCTTCTGAACACACGTCTGTGTTCTCCGTCTCAAAATCAGCGAGGAGAGTTCCACCCTGCTGATTATATACGTACTTATATATGACGCATATTGCAGAGGGCTATATAGACACATCACATCCTTCCACTGTGGCCTAAATGCCAGGGAGATGCTCATTTGGGGATATTTTCCCTGACCGAGTCTGAGAATTACTTCATCACCGAGGAGGATGAGGAAAGCTACCTGTGGTTTCCACCAGCACTGGGGTGGCTGTTCTTGGAACGGGCCTTGAGACCAGAGAGTTTCCACAAGTGGAGCACCCTCTGCTCTGTAAAAGAAAACTAACATTATGTCATCACGGGGTGCAGGAATGTGGTGCGTTGGATGAACACGCATCCCTTCTTTCCAACAGAGGAGTCCGACGGGGGTTTAGGGAAAGTTACAAGCGTAACTTTTATTACGCTGCGAGTGTGCGGACGCTAGCCCGGCTGTGAGTCCAGTAAAGCAGGGGCCTCGTCCTGTCTGGGTCGGAGTTATGCGTCAGCCAGACACCACTGGGAGTTGAAATAAACATGGCTACAATATGGCTTTTGTTATGTGTGGGGAAGCGGTGGAGCGGAAGAGAGGGGAAGAATACGTGCGCGGCCCATTGTCAGGCCCACTGATCTCCCAAACACCCTCGTATCCGCACAAGTCGCAATTTCATGACGTAACCACATGTTCCACTGCAGCAGGAGAAAATCCATGAGTGAGCTCATGTGTGCTCGCTGCTTGTGGGTTCGCGGCCCAGCCAAAAGTCGCGTTTCCACGTGCAGCACCACGCTTTCCTACAGGCTTTCCCCTCAGATGACAGGAAAAACAAGGTGTGAGCTCCACATCTGGGAATAACAGAACAAGGGAAAATAGAATTTCCCAAATGGAATATAAACAATAATGATAGTGGAAGGAGTGATAAAAAGGAATTCCATTCAAGAACTACCGCTGCTCCTGCTGTCAGAACAGCCCGCTCGTCTTCCCTTTTGACTGCTCGCGTCTTAAAAGGCAGCGAAAGGATGAAGGAAAGGGTGGGAATACATCTGGTCTAACAACTGGGATTCTAGCTTCTCCTGAGTTCCTCCTAGTAGATTCCCAGATCTCCTTGAGGAGAAGCTAAAGTGAATTCTAATGTGGTTACAGCATTTCCTAAACAAATTTGTGTGCTGGTGTGGTCAAAATGTCCAACTCCGTCCGACGTGAACTGACAAAAACGTGTCTCTTGTACGAAAACAGACAAAAAAATAAAAATAAAAAAATATGCTCACTCGCTCTCCTCCAAAAGGAGCAAAAACTCATTTTTAGTTTTTTTGGGTTTTTTTGACTTTCGAACCAAAACAACAGATACAATATAATGCCAGGTACGTTCATAAAAACAAACATGCTGAAATTGTTGGTATGAGATGTAAACGTGATGCTAATTCTTCCTTAATTGGAGTTCATAAAGCATGATTCCGCCGACGTCCTAATGAGACGTGCGTTTGGGGTAATAATCCCCCGTCTGTTTGGCTGCTCCTGGAGCAGGAAGCAGAAACACCTGCAGGTCTGTGCATGTATGTGTGTGTGTGTGTGTGTGTGTGTGTGTGCGCGTGGGGAACACTGAGGTGACTGTTGTTTGAATGCCAGCCGCCCGGATGCTCTCTTTGCCCACTTCTCTTTTCATTTGCCTCCACTGTGCTTCTGTTTGCACGTCTGTGTGTGCCGGCGTATAATAGTGCAGTCAGAGGCGGCAGCTGCCTCAGCATCACCGGTAACGGGCCGCGCTGCTCCGGCCTGAACCCGGGTTTTATTTGGAGGGGGGCGTCGTCTGTTGGCTCGTCAGTGTAAAAGGACACAAAAAAACCAAGTTCCTCATCCGGATCTGCTCCACAATAAAACACTCTCTTCAACACAGAGACCAAAATGAAAGATCGTCCCTCCCAAAATGAGGAAATGGCGCCGAAAAACCTCAGGTGTGCAGCGTGTGGATACGTACTTGGTGCAGTCATCAAAGAGCTCCTTGCAGGGACTCTGTTCCAGCCTCTCCCGACACCCGGCGACCACTTCCAGGGGTATGTCAGGCAGATGGGCCGCCGACTTCAGGGAGAAGACAGAAACGTATCAGTTGCCTGAAGCTTTAGGACATCGAGGCGCTGCTGGTGATCGGGCTGCGTTGTTGACCGGCTCATCTCCAGCCGCGAGCAGTTGTTTGTATGTAGGGATGTGCCACACGCTCAATCTATTTCCTACTGCTCCTTTGACCTTCTTCCTATGGGACCTCACTTCCTGTCAGCTGACCAGAAAACTGCCTTTTCTATCGAACGGAACCCTTTCCCAGAGCAATTGTGTTGCTGCGTCCCAATGAGATGACGTGATAACACTTTGGCCATCTGCTCCGCTGCTCTTTACAAGCCGAGGCACCAAAAACCAGCCTCAGTGGAGCTGGACTTCATATTTACTTCAGGTAAAATATTAAAGAGTCTTCTCTGAGGAGAAGAACTGGACCAGCTATTTCTTTTAATTCAGTGTCAAACAGAATAAAGAGAGGACATCGCGGTTGTATCACCCTGTAGTCGAGTTTGACAGGATTAGTAAGACAGAAGCTTACCCCATTATTGAAGTATGTGTCTAAAAGATTCAGTCCACAGTCCCTCCTCTCTTCGTCAGGAGCGAGCTGGTACATCGCCTGTCGGGAAGAAACCCAAGAGTGAGGAGCCGCAGCGGCATAGGAAGCTGTTCAGCCATCTTTAATAACGCAGCGCCGAGCCGGGTCAGAGAGAGACAGGCGCCAGATGGCAGAGAGGAAGGATGGGACGGAGTAAAAAGAAGAAGAGGTTGGAGGGGTTAATCACAAAAAGAGGGTGGCGGGAAAAAAAGGAAGAAAGCTGATGAATGGCGAGATGTGTTGAGGGGCGAAGCGTCTCATTTCCACCCAGGCAGCAAACTGCCACCCGTGGTCGTCTTCACGCCTGGCGTGTACATCTGTCACCTACCGGGGGTGCAGCTTTCATCCCGATCGCACCCGCGCAGATTGTGTTTTTGGTCAAATATGGCCGTGGGCAGGGAAAAGGTCGGCGATTTGTCGATTTTGTTTGAAAACAAGAACCTCGAAGCACCGAAGCTGTCGGGTGACATTTCCAATAAGACCGGCGGCGGAATGAACTTCACACATCTCTCCACGTCTGATATATTTGTCAGCCAATGCGATTAGGTTTAATTACGTGTACCTGCATGTGCACGTCTGCCCCGCCGCTGGTTCTAATTAAATGTGCCGTTCCACATTTTCCTTTCTCGCATACCTCCGGGGGAACCGAACACATGCTTGGGCCTGTGTTAGCCTGCTTGCACTGGGGACCTGCGACTGACGGGGGCTTGATCTCATGGAGAACTGCATAGAGGAAGGGGAGGGGTCCGCTCTGACAGCCCGTCTAAGACGCTAATCACCCCCCCCCCCCCCCCCCCCATGACCCCATGCTCCTGATGGCCAAGGGTTGGGGTTAGAAGAACGCATCTTACCACAGCATCCATAAACTCGATGCAGCGCTTCAGCTCCGGCCGGGTGTCGCAGTACTGACGGAACAGCAGCCGGCCGATGGGCTGCTTTTCACACAGACTGGTGTAGTCTCTCTCTGAGGAGGGAGAAAGAGCGCAGAAATGTCATTGTTTCGTGTGCAAAATAATACTTGGGGTTTCTAACTTTGCAACCATCGGCAGCCGTTGCGCAAATGGAAAGTAGAGAGGAGCAGCCGGTCCTTTTCTGAGGCACGTAGCCTGTGATTAGCTCACGCTAAATGCATAGCAGCTCCGATCTGACTTTAACTTTTAATTCCGTGATTCCTTTTATACATTTTCCACATATTCTTTTTCAATGATGTGAATCACACAACCCACCTAATAATATGGACGTTGAATGGATATGGTACAATATTGTACAACAGTGTTATTAATTTCTATCAGCGTAAAAAGAGCTTAAGAGGAAGAAACAGTGCGATTATGATATCCGTCTTCTGGGAAGATGCTGTGTGTGACTACTGTGCAGCTGGCTGCAGCCCATTAGGACTAATGACATCCATTTGAGTCATATTTCCTTTGGTAGCAAATGAGGAAGAAGATGCAGAACATTTTCCATAATGGGCTGACAGAACGAACACACACGAGATAAACGCACAAACAAAAATAGACGCACGTGACACGGGAGGGGGGGGGGGGGGGGGGGGCAGAGTGAAGCATGGGCCAGGCCATGATGCGTGCTGATGGCTCCAGGATGACATCCCACCGTAGATCAAAGCCTTAACGGCAGCCATGAGCTGCGGCGTTTATTGCACAGCAGCGTTCCCATCGAGGCTCAGCAGCCATCACGGCTGCATTCGAACCCCAGCCATGAGGTTAGCTCGTCTCATTACAGAACTTTCCGCAT